>NC_059108.1:119374975-119657475 GCF_020740685.1 Jaculus jaculus | reverse complement strand
ATGGTGTCTGTTTGCACTGACCCACTCTTCCATTTGTTCTACTAATGAATTTTCTTTTGTTCTTTTATTCTTTTTATTTATATTTTTGAATTTTCAATAGCAGAAATTATTTTTAAATATCTAAGAATTTTGACTGATTACTGTTAACCAAACATCCTTTCAAATCAATAAATAAAATTAAATTCATTTGGGCTGGAGAGATGACTTAGCAGTTAAAGCGTTTGCCTGCAAAGCCAAAGGACCTCCTTTCGGTTCCCCAGGACCCACGTAAGCCAGATGCACAAGGGGGCGCACGCGTCTGGAGTTCTTTGCAGTGGCTGGAGGCCTTGGCGCTCCCATTCCCTCTCTTCCTCTCTCTGCCTTTTTCTTTCTCTCTCTCTCTCAAATAAATAAATAAAAATAAAGTTTAAAAAAATTAAATTCAGGCTGGAGGGATGGCTTAGTGGTTAAGTGCTTGCCTGTGAAGCCTAAGGACCCTGGTTCCAGGCTCCATTCCCCAGGACCCACATTAGCCAGATGCACAAGGGGGCGCACGGGTCTGGAGCTCGTTTGCAGTGGCTGGAGGCCCTGGCGTGCCCATTCTCTCTCTCTCTCTCTATCTGACTCTTTCTTTCTCTGTCACTCTCAAATAAATAAATAAATAAATAAATAAAATAAAATGTATCTTTGCTTTCTTTTTCTTTATTAACTTAGTTTCCTCTGATGTTATGTCTTTCTACTAATTGGGTTAAGTGCTTCTCTTTAATGCTTTTGGTTCGCCTCTCCTGAAAAAGTGTTTGATAATTTTGAGGGCCCTGTCATCTCTCATGTGCAAAAGGGTTTTGCCTACCCATTCAGATATGTATCATAGCCTGTCTTCAGAGACTAAGAAGGCCTGTGACGTGCTATCCTGAGACACTGATGGTTCCTTCTCACCAGGGATATCTGGGCTTTGCCATTGGGTCCCAGGATCTCAAATATTTTGTTCATCCCACAGGCAAATACCTGTTACTTAATGAAAATGAGAGAGAGTAAGCTAGCTCTTCAGTGAATTATTCTCTCCCCGGGGTTTCTTCTCCTCTTGTATCCTCTGGCTCTTGCCTAGAATGCTCCTAAACTGTTCCTTCTCCTGAACCTGTTTTCATTACTCTTCAGTTTTGTCTCTCTATAAATCAGATCTTAACATGTTTTCTATATTCCAGGATTTCCTAAACATTCTTGGAACCTTGATGACCACTTTAAAAATTTCTCTGTGCTTTTAGATTTCTACCCTCTTTACAACATGTCTTTTATTTCATTTTAATTAATATTTTATTTATTTATTTGCAAGCAGAGAGAGTGAGAGATAGAGAGAGAAGAGAAACAGAGAGAAGGGGCACACCAGGGTCACCAACCACTACAAATGCATGTGCCACTTTGTGGCTTTACTTGGATACTGGGAATCAAACTGGGTTGCTAAGCTTGGTAGGCAAGTGCCTTAACCACTAAGTCATCTCTCCAGCCCACATCATGTCTTTTAAAATTAAATTAAAGTAGAAAAGAAACCAAATGTGTATGTTTAACCCACCATCTCCATCCAACCTTCAGTATTTTCTTTATTTTCAGTACTCATTATTTAATAACACAAGCTCTGGCTGGAGAGATGACTTAGCAGTTAAGGCACAGGCCTGTGAAGCCTAAGGACCCCGGCTCATTCTCCAGGTCCCATGTAAGCCAGATGCACATGGTGGTGCATGTGCCCGGAGCTCGTTTGCAGTGGCTAGAGGTCCTGGTGTGCCCATTCTCTCTCTCTTCCTCCCTCTGTCTCTAATAAATAAATTAAAATAAAATCTTTAGAAATAAAAATAATACAAGATCATTTTGAACAATTCAGAGAATGGCCAGGCATGGTGGCACATACGTCCAATCTCAGCACTCAAGATGCTAAGGCAGGAAGATTGCAAGTTGAAGACTACTTGGTCTATGTGGTGAGACCCTGTCTCAGAAACGGGGGGGGGGGGGGGCGTTGGAGAAAGCAGAAAGGGGGAGGGGAGAAAATGTGGAACTGGACAGTGAAAATTCCCTCACATGTTAGGTGCTACTAGTTTCCTGACTTAGATCCTGTTGGCTTCACCTTTTGCTTTAAGCTGGAGCTGGGTAGACAGTTGTAGGACGGTGTCCTCCCACTCCTTGGCTGACAGCATCTACTACAGACTCAAATTCACACCTCCTCCTCTGGCCCAGAACTTTCCCAAAGCTGCAGATTGCCTGGAGTGGGGGGAGGGGGGTCTTCCTGGGAAGCTTGGAAGTACAAGGTGTCTGTGTGGACAGGGACAGTCCCTTGACCAATAAAGACAAGGGTCCATCTTAGCCTACACTTAGATAATTGAGAGCAGCACTCTATAATCTTCTGAGAAGGGCCCTGCAGACTTGCTTTCCCTGTTGCCTTCAACCATGACCTTGATAGTGAACCCTTCTATCAGCTTTTCCTTTTTGTCTCTTGCACGCTCTCCAATTTTTCATTCCTGCTCTTTGTCCCTTTTTGGACAGTGCCCTTTTCCTCGGTAGTTCTAAATTTCCCCTCTCTCTCGGTTCTGATTTATCATTTCGCTGTAACTCTATTAACTGCAGAGCATTTGGGGATGCTGTCAGGATAACAGGATCTGCAGCAAATGAGGTTGTATTGAATTATTTAGCTTTCAGCTAAAGTGGAGATAACTGAAGCAGCTGAGCTGGGTTGTAAAATCGTGGGGTAATGTGTCTGCTGTTTGGGAGCTTTTATCATATTTTTTTCTTGTGGTGAGAAATTATAAATTTTAAGGCTCTAAGGAAAATATGTGTGCAACTGTGGAGTTCAGTGGCACAAATATATAGATAAGGAATTATATTTCCTGTAATACATAATATGTAGCTGCAGAGCTGCAATTCTAGAGGATTGTGATGTTGTTTAATAAGTTTATCTACACAAAGTTTTAAAAATATAAATGCACAATTTCCATTTTTTTCTTTCAAAAACAGATTAAGGATTTTTACTTATGATATGTAAAGGCTTTTGAAATTGGCCTGTTTTTCTTACTAGACTTTGATTCTTTAAAAGACCCTTTTGTAACTCGATAATAAGTCAAGCAAATGATTATTAGTTAGTTATATTTTCCCGGTGCTGGGATTGAGCCCAAGGTCTTGTGACTATTATGTATATCCTCTACTGCTGAGCACCCTCAGCCCTTCCAAGTGGACGTTTGAATCTCATCAGCAAAGGGCGGAGAGAACCGCTGCTAACCTAATGGGTGACCATGGCTATTCATGTATTCTCTTTCTTGTATTACTAGCGTCTCTTGGGAGGCAGAGCCATAATAAAGGCCCAGATAAGAGGTGGGTGGAGTGGAGAGTTCTGTGGCTTTCTGAGACCTGTGGAATTTGCCCCACTTAGCCTTTCCCTGTGTCCAAATCCCCACTCTTCCCAGCCGGCAGGGAAACGTCTTTTGCAAATACGTTCACTATACATATAATATAAACTAAGCTTGAACATCTGGCAATTAAACACCGTTTCCCTGATGAATCCTGGAAAACAGCATAATTATACATCCAAGCAAATAACTCGAGAGTAAGGCTGTTTTCTTGCTAAGAATCTCAGGCAGCATCCGTTAAAGTTAAAAATCCCTTCTGACCCTGTTCTCTTTAAATGCTCACTTCCATCTCCATAGCGCCTGCTATTACCTGGGCTGATGGCCGGGGAGAGATCACCCCTGGCACGGCTGGCCGGTGGAGCAAAAAGATGGAAAGGCGCGAGGCGAGGCGCACAGCAAGCCTTACTGAGCAATGACCTTGTTTTGTTGAAAAGTCAAGAAAGCAGACTGCCTTGCAAACCGCCCATAAACAGTGCCTCTCCCCAGCCGGCTCAGAGATGCCTCGCTGTTCCTGCTTGGCACCATTTGGTTCTGGTGTCTGCTTTGGCCTACTGCACCATCCCATTCCACCCAGACTTTCTGCAAGAAAGCCCGGGAGACCCTGGCTCGTCGGGAGGTGCAGGTGGGCGGGTGTGGCTGCTTGCCTGTTGATTTTGATTCCTGTAATGTGCAAGATCCGTGCCACTGCAGCCTGCGCGCCACCGGCACTGCCCGTTTCACTCCACCACGTTAGGTTTTGCAGGCTGAAGCGACGACACGGAGCCCGCAGGCTGGGGGCGGGGGCCTCGGGCCTAGTGCCCACCCCCTGCGCTCCCAGCGTCTGCTCCCACCTCCACCGGCAGCCGCCGCAAGTCGCCGGGCCCCGAGAGCGCGCCTTCTAACGCGCCGGTGACCCGGGAGCAATCTGTCCCCTTGCCACCGAGGGGCGCACAGCCCGGGCGCCCTCCTCGCCCACCTTGTGGCCTGAACGTGTGTCTTTTAACATATATATATATATATATATTAAAAACCGCTTTGCGTCCCGTGAGGGCGCAGGGCGGGAAAAGGCTGGAGGGCTCATGTTCGCTACCAAGGCTCGCAGCACCCCTCCACCCGCACTCCGGGGCGCACGCATTAGGCCCGAGTTGCCGAGCGGAGCCTTCATTCCCGCCGCAGGGAGCTCGGGGTGGCAGGTTCGGGATGAGGGACCGGGAGGGAAGACGGAGGCGCTTTCCCCGCCTTCGCCCCCCAACCTCCGGGAGGGAGGCGGTGGAGGCTGGGCAGGTGCGGCCCCCTTCCCCGGCGAGCGCGGAGGTTGATTGGCAGGTGCGGGAGTGGGTGGGGAAGGCGGGCCTGGCGCTGCGGGGAGGCTGCGGGCCCCGCCTCCCCGCCTCCCCGCCCCCGCCGCGGGACTATCTGGTCCCGGCAGCAGCGATGTCCCCCGGCAGGAATGTCCCTCCTCAGATAATGTTATTTATATCTCTGGGCGGGTCCGTGGCTCGGCAGCACCAGGCGCCCGGCGGCCGCTGTGCCAGGAGCCCCGAGCTGCCCTCCTCCCCCTGCGCCGCCACCCCCCGGGCTCGGGGCGGCCGCCGCTTCTGCCCCAGCGCAGGTGAGTCCCGGGAGGGCCCGGCGGCGGCCCCGGGGAGCTGGCGAGGGTGGGTGGGCGGATGGCGAGGGTGCGCGCGCGGCGTCAGCGCGCAGGGGTCCGGGAAGACCCCGGGGGGACGAGTGACGTGTGGGGCCCAGAGGACCCGGGATGTGGGGGTGTGTGTGCGCGCAAGGAGGGGAGGGGTCCCGGACGTGGAGTGTGAGCGGTGCGGAGCTCCGGAGGGCCTGGCGGCTGCGGCAGGCGTCATCCTGGGACGCGGGAAGCCGAGCGGGCTCCCGAGGCGCGGGGCGCTCGCGTTTGGAGAGCCTGGAGGGTCAGCCCGGGCGCGCTGCCACCCGGTTCCAGGGGAAGGACCCCAGCTTGCGATCCCGAGGGGCGGGGGAATCTTGTCTGTCTGTCGCTCTGCTCCCGGTGCCTCCCGTGGCCCCAAGGCGGGGCAGATCCCTCTTCTGCAACTTGACTGCGCTTACCCCTGGCCTGCCCAGATCCTGGGCAGGGAGGACAGGGTCAGGGCAGCGGAGGGCGCTGGCCAGGGTGGCCCGGTGTGGACAGAGAAAGGAGAGATCCTAGTGTCACCGAGTCATAATTCAAGGACCCCACCATCCAGCGCCCTCCTCTCTGAGTTTTCCTTCACCAAGCGTCTACTGTCCATTGTACTGTACCCTCGGGGCCAATTCCAGCAACTTTGGCCCCAAGAAAGAGCAGAAAGTGAAGGAAATATGAGCTTTACCACAATCCTTAAGTCCCGCCAACTCCTCCAGACTTCCCAAGGGCGGCGGGGGGGCGGGGGGGGGAATAGCTTCTGGGCTCGAGTACTGTTTCCGTGACAACAAGCCTCAGGTAGGGCCTTGATTTATAGCCTATTAATATCCCAACCACTGTTTTCAGTGAGCAATTAGAGGTTCCAGGAGTTAATAACATCCTTAACTCATTGAAGGAAAATGAAAATAAGTCACTGAATTTTTTTTTTTTTCTGCAAATTTTAAATGCTTCTGTCAGGCTGGGGTGGCAGAATCTATGACAGTCTCTTGCACTGGGAACTTCAGTGAGGAGAGGCCAAGTTGTCACCTGGAGGTAGGAGGCAACCACGCAGAGCCCATGCTTGTATCACTCAACACGTACAGTTCAGTTTCTAAGGAAGATTGTTCTGATAGCTCCTGTATGAGAAGAGTCTACAGATCAAAAATTTCAAGCATATCTAACTGTTCAGTAGCCTCTCTTTCTATTCACGAATGGCTCCCACTTTTACTCTAGAATTCCCTCCTTTAACTGTTCTCCCCCACTATGACTTAAGGCGAATATATATATATATATATATATATATATATATATATATATATATATATATTCCAAGATCAGGCGTCTTTGCTCTTGCAGTGAGCCATGGGCTTCAGAATGCCACGTGAAACTCTTATGAGGGCAAAATGTTTGCTAATGCACCCTGAATGCCCAGCGCCTTGCACAGCTAGGCGTGGATTGGTTCAGAGGCTCATAGGCTAGCCAACAAAAGGGATGTTAAACGAACATTGTGGAAGGGCCCACCGACCTTAAAATAAACTGACTCCAAAGGTGGACCAGTTATACAGTTTTATCAAGCTCTAGATTCTAGAGTGAACCGCAGTTTTGTAACATACCCCCTCTGTTGTGAAAATGGGACCCTTTTAGCTGCTACTCCTGGCTGTATCGGAGGCCTAGTGGCAGTGGCTGGGGTGAGCCAACCCTGTTAATCTTGAGTTCTCGGAAGACTTAGAGTCCACTCACGGAATTGAAAGCACCCGAAAACTCCCAGGCATTCAGGCCGGGCCTTGTAGCACAGGCATATCAGGTTTTAGTGGGTGGCTTGCCTGGCGGAGAGCTGCGATACCGCCTCTTGCTCTGGTCATTACTTCTTCCAAGTGTTCTGAAGGTGTCCCGTGGCGGAGCACTTGCTGCAGAGTTAGCTTGGGAGTAAAAGCATGGCAGGAAGCCGACTTCTACCTGGAAGCATATTTGGTGAAATAAACATGACTATTTCAGGCAAAGTAGGTGTGAAAGAAAGTTTTGAGCGAAAGTCAGACAGTCTGCCACAGTTTTGCAAACACTTTTTTTCATAAATAAGAACAGTAATAGCTTTTGTTTATCTCTTATGTGCCAATGCCTGCCTGGATGCATGGTTAATCCTTGTTGGAACGAATAGGAGAATGAGTAAATGAACGCTCAGAGTTTTCTTTATATTATCCTGTTTGATTGTCAGCAGTGCAAGGTAGCTCATATTAGCATTTTAAAGAGAAGAAACAGGTTCAGGGAACTAAATAACTTGCTCACATCACACAGCTGATAAGAGATGGGGCCAGGATTCAAGCTCAGTTGTTGGCTTCCACTGTCTTTTTAAGATTAGCCACTCGACGGGATATAGAAGAACAGGTTGGAAAGATTTGCTTGTAGCATTGTCTTTAAGCTTCACAATATTCACTCCTTGGGCCTTGGATAAATAATTCTGCTTATATCAAAGAAGCTTAAAAAATATTGCCTGAAGGCAGCATGGGGCATTCATTTGTTCAGAGATTTTCAGCCTTGCCTATTATTTTCAGGTCATTGTTTCAAGGGCAGTACTATAATTTTGGCAGAAATCAAAGCATAGATTTTTTTTTTAAAACAGATTTTCCTTTCAGTCGTGGAAGTGGCCAGGAGGGCTTGATGATGCATAGGGACAGTGGGATAGGACAGAGAGTGGCTATAAAAAATTCATGAGGCAAACGGGATTGGAGTTGGAAGGGATCTTGGAGGTCACTGAGTCCAGCCTTTTTTTTTTTTTTTTAATTAACTTGCTTACAGGTGAGACTTAGCTGTAAACTTACCTGGTCATTTATATAACTTACTTCTTATCATCCAAATCCATTCCTCTTCTCCTCTATTCATGTCAGTGTGGTTTATTTCCTGAAGCTCTGTCCATTCAAACAACTAAGGTTTTCTTTCCTTTGGGCAATATTAGGTGGTGACAGATGTTAATACCTAATACTTTCAGCTTAGTGAAATCTAAAATAAGCAAAGAGAAAGAAAAAGTCTTAAGGATAGGCAGAAGAGAAGACATCTGTGAACACTAGATGCTAAACTGCACTCTCCCCATTGCTTGTTAGGTGTACAGATATACACATTATCACACAAAAGCGATGCATAATCCTATCTCCAGACAGTACAGAACTCAAGATAAGTAATTATGAGGCATTTCTAGGGGGAGAAGGAAAGAGCTTTTGGAAACAAGCACCTTTAACCACTGAGCCATCTCTCCAGCCACAAGGGAAGATCTATTGGGACTGTCAGATACCTTTTTAATCTAAATTGATTATTGTTTAAAGTTGAATATTGTTTAAAAGTTAAGCATGCTGGGCATGGTGGCACGCACCTTTAACCCCAGCACTCAGGAGGCAGAGGTAGGAGGGACTGCCATGAGTTTAAGGCCACCCTGAGACTACGTAGTGAATTCCAGGTCAGCATGGCCTAGAGTGAGACCCTACCTCAAAAAACAAAAATCAAAACAAAACAAAAAAATCTGTCTAAAAAAAAGTCTGTCCCAATAAAGTAGGAAATAAACACGACCAGCAGGAAGTTCCAAGTGTAATCACATATACTTATTCCTTATCCATAATGTTTTTTCATCACTTAAGAATTGTAGATTAACATGTATTAACTGAGTTGGGAAGATCAGAAATGAAAGTAACTGTGATGTGTGGGCTGATGTGAAATTTGATTTTATAATGATGGTTGGCAGGGAGGTCCATGGATACTGGACTATGAAACCATGCCGACATGATAGGCCAAAAATATTTGCAAAGAGGTATTTAACTTTCAGAGTAGTTTGTACTGACTAAGTTGGTCTTTATGGATAGCTCGTTGATTACTCCTCAGTTGTGGAGAAGGAATCTGGGAGGAAAACATGTGCTTTTCTGTACACCAGAATCATCACACTGCATTTTCTGGGGCTAACAGACATACCTCTTTTTTTCTGACAACTCAGGAGGTGAAGGAGGGCTCTGGAGATGGCGATAGAGCTCAAAGGGGAACGTAGGGGCCAGTCTGGAGAGTTCACATCAGATCTGGCTCCACTCACTGAATAGTCAACTCCCCTTGGTAAATATTTAGAAAATGTCATCGCATGTTTCCCTTTGTTGCTGGGCTTATTTCTTAATTCGCAGCCAAGCGATCCAAGCTCTTCCATTTTCATTCAGCCTTATCCGAACATCAAACCACGAGGGGATCGCTGGCCTTGCAGCTCTCAGAGTTGAAAAGCTGAAGGGTAGTCCCAGGCAGAATGCTACCTTCATGAGTTGTTTGGCTAGTTGATGGCATTCCCAGACCCCCGCTTGTTTGCCCTTCCCTTCTTAGCTGCAAGAAATATTACAAAGCTGTCTTCTTCCCATCTCAACAAGGCTTTCTCAGGCTTTGCCACAGGGTTTTATTTCCGTTATATCTGTGCAGACCTGGCTGAGGGTATAATTAAAGGACAATTAAAACTCAGGCATATATCATGTTAGCAGTGGGGGCAAACGAAGGCTTTCTTTCTTTCATTTAAATGCTATAAATTTAGCAAGTGAATAGGCACAAAGCTAGGGGGGAGAAAGCGACTGTGCACTGAGCTGGGCTCAGATCTTTCAGGATATTTATGAAAAATAATATATAACAGGGCACCTTGACAGTTAAAGAACAGTAATTGCTTTGAATTATAGTCAATTCAGAAGTTTCCACCATTGTGGAAGCAGCAGAAACTTGGATAATCCTGAAAATGAATAAGTTGAAAATCATTTCTGTTTGTACCAGACTTAAATATGGGCTTGTCTCATGTGAGAATTCATAGTGCTTCAAAAGAAATAAAGCACAGTTAATAACATCTCTTACGGGGCTGCACGTGGCTCAGTAGGTAGAGTGCTTGTCTTTCATGTACTGTTCCCCGAATTTCATCCCCAGCAGTGACAAAACCCCCTGTGTAGCTCACACCTGTAATCTTGGCATTCTGGAGGCAGAGACAGGAGGATCAGAAGTTCAAAGTCATCCTGAGGTGCATAGTGAATCGGGGCTACTTGAATCTCTGCTTCCAAATTTTTTTTTTTCTCTCTCTCTCTCTCAACTAATGAGAGGCAGAAAGAGGTCTGGGATCTCATTCTGCCCCTGTGTTTGGTTCCTGTCTGTTTCCAGAATATTCAGGAATTGTGAATCAACTGTACCTTCTATCATACTTCCTTAGGAGTACAAAAGGAGGAAAAGGTGGGCTGGGGAAAGTTACTCCTCTGTTGTAGAGAAGGAATCTGGGAGGAAGAATGCATGCAGCTGAGCAGTTAAAGACACTTACTTGCAAAGCCTGTCAGCCTGAGTCCAATTCCTCAGCATCTACACAAAGCTGGACACAAAGTGGGGCAGGCACCTGAGGTTCCTTTGCAGCAGCAAGAGATACTGGTACATACACACACTCATGCAAACAAACAATTAAAAGAAAAAAGGAAGGATCTTTTATAACATTGGCTCCAAGTCATAAAGTTATAGAGAATTAACTGGAAAGACCTGAGGAAGCAACTGAGATTTATCCAAACGAGGCGCTTTGGACACCCACCGTGTACCTTACGCTGCTATTTGCTGGGGACACAGAAAGGGGCCAAGCGGAGATTACCCAAGGAGGCAGACCCTCCGCTCGCTTAGCCACACCCCCAACTCTCTAAGTTATGTCTTTAGATGTGCCTTGTCTTATTTGAACCATCATGAATTCTCATATGTGACACCTTTTGTTTAATTATGGAAGATGTATTTTCAAAGGCAGTAGAAATAAAAGAGAGTAGAAGCAAAGGAGAATAGCTCCAAAGCTGAGTGGGGTAACCTCCCCCAACACAGCTGGGCGGGGTTCCAAGAGAGAAAAATCCTTGGAAATGATTTATGTTTAAGTATGGTATTTAAATCAATATATTTAAGTGTGGTATAAACAGAAGTCTCCAGCTACTGGGGAGGTTAGACCTGCAACTAAGCAATGACTCGATAGCATGCAGGAGAAAATGATGTTCCTGGAGAAAGACCACAGCAGGTAGTTTAGATTCAGGTTAGGGACCCTAGAAGGCTTTTGAAAGCATCTAGAACTTTCCTAATGAAAGAAGGGAGGTTAGATAGAGGATACGAGGTCTGAGTATGTGATGCCCCTAGATGTGCAGAACAGCATGATTACATTAGGGGACAAGGAGCACTTCCATGTGGCGGGAGTGTGACCAGAGGATGCAGGTTGTTTGAGGTCAGTGTGTGAATAAGTTGAGACGTTCACGTTGAAATCATGTTGAAGTACAAGTTTTTAAGTATAGGTATGTGTGGGTGTGTTGGGGGTGTCATCAGATCCTTGTTTAGACACAGGTCCCCAGCAGTGGAGAGAGGATGTGAACTGGAGCTCAGCACTAAATGGACTTGTACAAAGTGTTGATCACCCAGACAACACGTAGTCCCTTCAGTATTCAGGATGCCTTTGTTATCGCCTCATTTTATCTTATTATGATCACATGAAGAGAAGATCCCATTATATCTCTTTTGCAGTTGGAGAAACTGAATTAGAAATATACACAGGTCCCACTAGTGATTCATGGCAGAATGAAACTTCGGTCTGATGTCCTCATTCCACTGGGGGGCGCCTTTTCTAGATCTCCTCTGAGGGGATTGACTCTCCTGGACCTTCTGGTTGATTTCTTTCTTTCTTCATTAGAAATTCCTGTCTAAGTTCATTGGTTTGGGAGAGAAAGATAGGGAAACTGATAGCAGTATTTACTTGTTAGTGTAGCCATAAAATCTCAAGGATGTACCTATAGAATATAACTAATGCTAGAAAACATGAATTTATGGTGCCCAGCAGCATGTCATAGATAAATGATGGGTTTATAGGCTTGTTAATGGATGGCTTAGCTTTTTCAATCCCTCGTGCCAAATTTAATGAGCGCCTTTTGTTTATGCTTCATTATGGACTTCAAAAGAATCTTTTTGCCCAGTGAAATCAATGGCCCCAACTTATGCTTACTTTCATCTCCAACAAATATTTAATTCTCATTGACATGACAGATATATTCTAGGGCCAGGATGTATAGCATGAAAATGAGGGACAAAAGAGCCTCTGATATCATGGAGAGACAGGAATTAAGTGATACAGATGGATATAGATGAATATAGACCATAATCTCATGGTTCTAGAGATGAATGAGATGGTCAGGAGAGGACTCTGATGGGAATGCACGTGATGAAATGAGAGAGGAAGTCCTGGGGTGTCTGGGACTAGAGATTCAGGTTTGAGTTTTAGTTCAAGTAAGATAAGAAGCCACCAGAAATTGTGGACAAGGAAGTGACTTGTTCAGGTTTGTATTTAACGAGGATCTGTTTGGTGTCCCAAGGATTGATTGTGGGGAATGAGGGTAGAATGAGGAGCTCAATGAACGTGACTGTAGCCCAGGTAAGAGGTGATGAATCAGGGCGCCGGAGGGTGGTGGTGAAATGTAGTTGGATTATGGGTATATCTCAGGTACCCTTGAAGGGATTTGGATATGGAGAATAAGAGAAAAAGAGCAAGTCAAGGATGACTGAATTGTTTTTGGCCTGAGCAAATGGAAGAATAAAAAGGTAATTTACTGGGATGGAGATATATTCTATCAAATGTACTCTGGCCTGTTATTTTTTATTTCTGTTTTCATTGAGTTGATTTGGGATCATCTCAGGCAGACTTTTCGTTTAGGCATGCCAAAAAAGAGATGTTTTATAGTGGATGATTCATGGTGTGTCGGTTATGAAGTAAAGCCTTAGATGTGCTATGTACTTGGTTCTGTTCCTCTTAGAGCATTCTCACATCCACACTGTGTGACAGAGATGAAAGAGTGGAGAGGCAAGATTGAAATAGATTTCACTTTGTGATTAGGAACATTTTGAATTTGCTGGTTCAAGCCTGAACATTTTTTATGTTTTCTGAGTTTCATCTTTAAAAAAAAAAAAGAGTTTATTTATTTATTAGAGAGAGAGAGAAGCAAAGAGAGAGAAATAGAAAATGAATGGGTGCACCAGGACCTCTAGCCACTGGAAACAAACTCCAGATGCATGTGCCACCTTGTGTATGTGGCTGTATGTGGGTACTGGGGAATTGAATCTGGGTCATTTGGCTCTGCCAGCCAGTGCTTTAACCACTAAGCCATCTCCCCTCTGGGTTTCATCTTTAAGAAAACTTTTTTATAAAATGAATTCATGTACAAGTTAAAATGCATATTCACATTATACAAGATTATACAATGAAGCCGGGCATGGTGGCGCACACCTTTAATCCCAGCCCTCGGGAGGCAGAGGTAGGAGGGTCGCCATGAGTTCAAGGCCACTTGATACTACATGGTGAAGTCAGCCTGGGCTAGAGTGAGACCCTACCTCGAAAAACCAAAATAATAATATAATAATAATAAAAATTATACAATGCAAATTAAAGGCCTTTGGCTACCATCACCATCTTACTTCCTAGAAGCCACTGCTGTCAACAGTTTTCCATGTATTGCTTAAGAAACTTGCACACACATCTAAGCATTGGCCTGGCATATTTTATTTATTTTTTTCTCCTTCCTTTCTCTTTTTTTTCTCAATTTTTATTAACATTTTGCATGATTATAAAAAGTATCCCATGGTAATACCCTCCCCCCCTAGACTTTCCCCTTTGAAATTCCATTCTCCATCATATCCCCTCCCCCTCTCAATCAGTCTCTCTTTTATTTTGATGTCATGATCTTTTCCTCCTCTTACGATGGTCTTGTGTAGGTAGTGTTAGGTGGCCTGGCATATTTTAAAATCATCCTTTTAACCTAGCAATCATATATATTTGACTTCAAGGTTTGGTATGACTTGGGCAACTTGTCACTCTGTAACCCTCAGATATATCTGTAAGTGGCATGGAGTCCAGCTTTCTGTCGGTAAAGGGTCTCGCTCTCCAAACTGTCCTACACCGAGAACCACACCTCGTATAACACCTTTCTCTAAGCTTCCAGTGTCACTCTTGGTAGAAGTGGAACTCCAAACTCATGAAGTTGATACTTAAGAGCTCTTGTAATTTGACCTCAGTCTCTTTTTCTACCTTATCTGCCCTCCCTTCCCCCCAAAAAACTCTCTGCTGGAACCATCTTTGCCTCTGCTTGCTGAGTCCTAAACATTTCTCTAGATTTGGAGTGGTCTCCGTCAGAACCCGGGTTCAAGGCTGTGCAGTCTTTCTGGGGCACCCCCATCGTGATAGTTCCCTTCTCCACACTTGTTAAAAGGACCATTTGCATGTGTGATTGATTTGAGCACAATTGCAGAACCTCCTTTGCTGTTAATACTTAACTTTGCTCAAGCAGTGTGCCCTTTGGGTCTTACTTTGGGCTGGTTTTGAGTTTGTAATCCTCCCACCTCAGCCCCACCATTGTTGATTATTGGGGTTACAGCTGTGCCTTATGGTTTTTCAAGGTAGGGTCTTTCTTTCTAGGCCAGGCTGACCTGTAATTCACTATGTAGTCTCAGGCTAGCTTTGAACTCACAGTGATTCTCCTACTTCTGCCTCCCGAGTGCTGGGATTAAAGGTGTCCACAACTATACCTGGCTGATAATAAACTCCTAATGCAGAACTAGTTTATAAATTGCAGTTATGAAGCCTTGACCACTATGCATTAGTAACTTTAAAAAGATATTTAACTTAAAGTTTATTTATTTTTTGTTTTTTTTGTTTGTTTTTTGAAATAGGGTCTTGCTATAGCCCATGCTGACCTGGAATTCACTAAGTAGTCTCAGGCTGACCTCAAACTCACAGTGATCCTTCTACCTCTGCCTCCCTGGGATTAAAATATGTACCACCATGCCCATCTGATAATAAACTCTTTTTTGTTTGGTTGGTAGTTTTTGTTTTGTTTTTTGATTTTTCTGAGGTAGGGTCTCACTGTGGCCCAGGATGATCTGGAATTCAGTCTGTAGTTTCAGGGTGGCCTCCAACTTACAGTAATCTTCCTACCTCTGCCTCCCAAGTGCTATGATTAAAGGTGTGTGCCACCATGCCTAGTTTATGATAATAAACCCTTAATGGAAGGAAGTAGTTTATAAGTTGTAGTTATGAAGCCTTGACTAATATATCTGCATATAGGAGTTTAGTTAGTAACTTAAAAAAGATACTTTACTCAAAGTTTCTTAATTGACCTAATGCTTATACTTATTAGTAACTTTTTGTTTGCATTTTTTGCCTATGTGTATATGGTATGTTCATGCATATATGCCTGTTCATATGTGTGGTGTGTGTGCATGAGTATGTGGAAGCCAGAGGTCTATGTCAGGTGTCTTCCACAATTCCTTACCACCTTATTTTTATTTATCTATTTATTTAATTTATTTATTTATTAGAGGGAAAGAGAGAGAGAGGGAGGGAGGGAGAGAGATGTTTTTTGGGCTTCATCTGTTTTAAAAAAAAGTTTGTTTATTTATTTGAGAAAGAGAGAATGAATGGACACACCAGAGCCCCTAGCCACTGCAAAGGAACTCCAGATGCATGTGCCACCTTGTGCATCTAGCTTACATGGGACCCGGCGAATCATACCTGGGTCCTTAGGCTTCGCAGGTAAGTGCCTTAACCGCTAAGCTGTCTCTCCAGCCTGCCATCTTATTTTTGAGACAGTTTCTTACTGAATCTGGAGCGCATAGATTCAGCTAGACTAGCTGGCCAACAGGCCCTAGAGACCCTCCTGCCTGTGCCTCTCCAGTGCTGGGATTACAAACACATGCCACCATGCCAGCTTTAACGTGGGTGTTGGGCATCCAGCTCAGGTCCTCAGTGCTTGGGCAGCAAGTACTTTGCCTACTGTGCCATCCATATCTTCAGCTCTGTATTTCTGGCAAATCTCACCAGGTAGCCCAGACTAGCCTCAAACTCAAAATCCTCCTGCCTTTCCACACCCAACTGCTTATAAGTAATTTTTGAAACATGTGTCTTAGAACTCAATCCCTTATTGAGGTAATGATATCATGTAGGGATTTATAGCTAACCAGAAATTGTCAGACGAGGGGCTGGAGAGATGGTTCAGTGGTCAAGGCGCTTGCCTTCAAAGCTTAACAACCCAGATTTGATTCTGCAACATCCACGTAAAGCCAGATGCATAAAGTGGTACGTGCATCTGCAGTTCATTTGCAATGGCTAGAGGTCCTGGTTCACTCATTCTCTCTCTCTCTGCTTGCAAATAAATAAATAAAAATACTAAAAAACAAAGAAAAGAAAATGTTAGATTATTGCTACCTTTGTAGGGGGCTCCAAAGGTCTCTTTCCCTAGGGAATGGTAACTGGATGCTGCTACTTTGGACAAAGAACTCTTGTCTTTTCTTCAGGTGACATGGCATCTAGTCATGGTGGCCTGGAGTCGAACCCAGGATCTTGCCCTTACTAAGAAGAACATTATCCCTCAGCCACACCTCCAGGCTGGTGTTGCGTCTAGTTGTCAGAAACAAAGTTAGTTTTCACTTCCCCCTAAAGGATGAATAATAGTTATTTAATAGGCACAGAAATCATGCAATTAGAATCTTTTTTCTAAATTATGATATATATATATAATCACATATATATGTATTTTATGTTTTATATATATAAAACATAAAAGTTAGCATTTTAACAATTTTTTAAGTTCAGTGGTAAAATTATGTTTGCATTGCTCTATAGCCATTACCATCATCTAGCTCCAGAAGTTTCCTCATCTTCCAAAACTCTCTGTATCCATTCAGTGCTAACTCCTCTCCCCTCTTCTCCCCATCCACTGATGGACACTGGGTCTCTTCTACCCCTTGCCTGTGATGAATAATGCTGCTATGACAGAATCTCACCATGAGAGAGCAATTACCTCCTCAGGATCCTTTTGGATATCTACCTAGAAATGGAATTGCTGGATCATCATATATTCTATTTTTAATGTTATAAGGAAACCATCCATCAATTTTAATATTTCTCCCCAGTGTTTAACATTTCCAAAATGTATTCATATCCCCTCACCTTTGGGGCCACACTGAACCTGAGAGGTGTCACTTGAGATCACTGTCTTTGAGGGAATAGTTGCCATCAGGGTTCTTGGATGCGTTCATAGAGGAGGTGACCTATTTTTAGGTTGTAGACTCTTAGAGGACAAGCGGATGTTTGCTTGGCCTTGTAGATGATGGAGCCCAAACTCAGGTAGGAAGGTGTAAATATTATGGGATGATGTCAAAAAGTCCTTGAGCTGCATGAAGAGACTCTGGGCTGCTTCCAGCTTCTTTTTCCCTGCTGTTTGCCCTTGGGCAAAGAACCTCCTCTTTGTCTGACCCCCCTCCCAGGGTGTGTGTCCTTAATATTTATTAATATACTCAAATTTTTCCTTACAGATTTCCCTGTGATGAATAAACATTGTGTCATCTTTATCACCTTGCCTGGCAGCCCCTTCCCTTACTGGGTGGCACTAAATGCTTTCTCCTTGTATTGTATTTTCAGGATACAATCCTCATTCCTTTGCTGCAGGATGGGTCATTTTTTCCTTGTGGTTGTCAGCTTGCCTTCCACACCATTTGACCAAACTTGTCTTCTTGTGATAGAAAATTGGGTCTTATTCTTTTTCTTTTCTAGTTTTAAACACATTCTCAGCATAAAACGAAAACAAAACAAAAGACAACCAGGTGGTTCATGCCTGTAATCCTAGCACTCTGGAGGCAGAGGTAGGAGGATCAACTCCATAGTGAATTACAGTTCAGCCTGGGCTAGAATGAAGCCCTATTTCAAAAAAAAACTCCAACAAATACAGGGCTGGAGAGATGGCTTAGCAGTTAAGGTGCTTGCCTGCAAAGCCAAAGGACCAGGTTCAATTCCTAGTACCCACATAATCCAGATGCACAAGGTGGCACATTTGTCTGGAGTTTGTTTGTTTGCAGTGGCTAGAGGCCATTTTCTATCTGCCTCCTTCCTTCCCTCTTTCCTTCCCTCCCAGATAACTAAATAAAATTTAAAATATACATACATACATATATATATATATACATATACATATATATATGTATATATATGTGTGTGTACATACATACATACATACATAAATACATACATATATATATATATATATATATATATATATATATATATATATATATATATATGTATATGTATATGTTTTTTCTCAGTACCTAAAGCCATACTTGGTATAGAGAGGGAAGTGACACAAAAAGTATACATTGATTAAAGAAAGAATGATCTTTGAAATCATGTGTCCCAGAGTTAATGTGTATTTTAACTTGGAAATAAGTGTATCATAACAGTAAATCAGCATTCATTGAGAATGTAGGTTTTATGCTAAAAGCTTTTATGTATATTGATAATGCCATGTCTATAACATTATCATCCTTCTACTGATAAAAATGATCAGTCTTAGAGAAGTTAACTTAACCAACTTACTTGTAAGATTAAAGCTGGACTGGAATCCACATGTGGTTTTGTTCTAGAAGGTTTGGCTTTGAATCACTGGGCCCACCTATAATTGGGTAGACATTGGGTTAACATTATATGGCTCTTAATTCTCAGACATTTTCTCTTTGAAATCCTGCATTTTTAATAGTTTGAAATTGGAGAGGTAATTAATTACATACCTTTGTAGGCTGTTTTATATTTGCAATGATTTAACCTAATAGGCCTGAATCCCCTTATTAGCTTTTAATAAATAATTAATGTTCTGAGTCCCATTTACGACATGGCTCTTTGACATCTGAGGATGGAGACACTAATTAGTACTGCGCAGTGGACCCGTCTGCATAGGCAGTTGTACTGAAACTGCCTCTGAAACAAGCTGGGTTCGGTGCAGTGGCATCTTTCCAGGTTCCACGTCTCACTTTGAAACTAGGCCTTGCCTTGGCCTCTGTGGCCCAGGTTCTCCTTTTTCCCTCATCTTATGTTGCTTATCTCTGATGCTTAGTTTAGGCCTTTCCATTCTAGCAGCTTTGGAGAGAGAGAGAGAGAATAAGAATGGGTGTGCCAGGGCTTCCAGCTGCTACAAACTCCAGACACATGCCCCACCTTGGGCATCTGGCTTACATGGTTCCTGGGGAATCTAACCTGGGTCCTTTGGCTTTGCAAGCAAGCACCTTAACTGCTAAGCCATCTCTCCAGCCCTCTAGCAGCTTTTAATTGCTGGGGTTGCCTCAATCCTGATCACCAGCCTTAATGTCCCTTCTTAGCTCCACATGTGCCTTGAAGCTTTCTCCTGGTTGCTGCCATTGCTTTATCAGGATCTCTCACCATCAGCTTCAGGCCCAATCCTGATCTTTTTGACGTTTTTTTTTTTTTTTTTTTTTTATGTTGTCGCCACCACTCTAAGAGCCTCGACAGCATTTTTATATTTCTTCTTTTGAAACTTTTGTACCCACATAGCTACCAACTACTATCCATTTTTCCTTGAAAAATTTCAAATTTGTCCCTGTCTTGCAGTTTCCACTGGTATGGTTTTTATGTTATATTTGAATAATTGGCCTGAAAGTTTTCACTCTTTTTTCTTTCTAACCCATCCCATATTCTGACCTCAGAATTATTTTTAAAAATGTAAGTCTGGCTAAATCATCTCACCATTTTTAAACTCTCTTTAGTGCCTCAGTGTCAAATCAAGTTTAAAGGGGAAAGGCTGCAGAAGTCATAACCCAGTGGTAGCACACATCCCTAGCATGTGTACCGCCTTGCGTTCATCCTCAGTGAAGAAATAAAGTCTAAGTGGGCAGACAGGACCTTGCAGTCTCTTGTGACCACCCTTCCCAGCTTTATTTCCTCTCTTTCCACCTACCTTGGGTGCTTGTGATGCTCAACTTGACACCCATTCTCCTACCTCTGTTCTAATGCCTTTGTTTCTACTGGTATCTACACCTGGAATGTCTTTCTGCCTTTTCTCAGTCACAGAGTCTTACACATTATATACCAAAGGCTCCACCTAGATGTAAACCTTCCTGAAACCTCATTCTCTCTTTTCTTACTTGAGGAGACACACATTGTCTCCTCTGTCACTTTGTACACTGGTTGTATACAGGAGCTTCTGCTGGGTTGAGTTTCTTTGTCTTTTATTTTCCTTCCTTTTGGTTTTCCCAGGTAGGGTCTTGCTCTAGCTCAGGTTGACCCGGAATTTACTATGTAGTCTCAGAGTGGCCTCGAACTCTCTGTGATCCTCCTACCTCTGCCTCCCGAGTGCTGGGATTAAAGGCATGTGCCACCACGCTGGGCTTGTGTTTCTTAAAGAAGGGACAGTGTTTTGTCCCCATGGGGTCCCTGAGGCCCAACTAAGCCCCTGACTCTTGTGTGGGTGGAACTGAGTGATGGAGAAGGTCGCAGGGATATTCGGCACTGTGCCAATCCAAAATTGATGCCCTATAGAAGTTTTTGAAGAATGGTTAACGGGAAACACCCACTGATGGTGGGTAGGAAGGAGTAAGGGGTGGGGAGGAATGCCTCCGACCCAAATGGAGACTTTTCCCTCCTCGCTATCCCCCAAGTGCGCTCCACTTACTGGAAGGAAACAGCAGCTGATTGGGCATTACATCATCAGAATATTTCTGCCGCTAGAAAACTTTAGGTATTCATCTAGCATTACTGTCCTTCCCACCTCATTTTTCAGCAAATGTTTGAGGCTGACCCTCAGACTATAGTTATGAAAGGTTCTTTGATGGGTGTTTCAGATACACACACACACACACACACACACACACACACACACACACTCTCACACAGATAAGAGTAAAGAGTTAAGGAAAAGATCTTGGGAAAATCCTGCAACATTCCTGTGTAGAGACTTTACTTCTCTGTGTGCACATTTAACCTGTTTCATTGTTTGTTTACTCATGCTTAGCCATGACCAAGTGGAGAGGACCTTGTCACGTGTTACGGTCTCTATTGCTTGGTTCTGCTCTCGCTTCTGCTGTCCGCAGACAAAAGTGAGTTTACCAGTGCTCAGGCTCGCTAGCATTCTGCTTGTTCAGGCCTTTGAGTGTGTTTTGTTTCTTTTCAACAAAAACCTCTGTCATGGACACCCTCCCACTGCAATCCAACCGCTCTCCTCTCCTGCCCCATTCTGTGCCCAGTGACTGATAGGAGCTCGGGTTTAACTGCCAGACCTTTATAAATATGTGTGGGGTCTGAGATGAACTGATACACAGAAGGCCTTCAAAGGCCTTGGCAAGATGAACCCGGGATAAAGAGAGGCAGAGGACAAAGTTGGGTCTTAGGATGGCCTACAGGCAGAGATGCAAAGAGTAGGGCCCAGCCAAGACAACGCAACGGGATCTCAGACAGCTGGGTTCCACGGGCACAGTGAGGCTAGTGACAAGCAGACAGCACTCGGCAAACTTGATCCAGAGGAGACAGCGAGAGTGGACTAAACTAACAGTAGCTTCCAGAAGCCTAGGATGCCGTGGACCCTGGTGGTCATTATCCTGTGTCAAGACAGGATGCCATGGCAGAGATCAGCAGTAAACTGGCTACTACTTGTTGGCCTGGCTGCGTGCTTCTTGGGTTAGCAGTCCTTTCCATGTCTAGAGATGGCTTACGGCCTAGTGTTCTAAGCGTGCTCTAGCCTCAGATTCCATGATCCCGTGTGCAGAAGCAGTGGATCAGGCTCTGCCTTTCTCTATAAGGTAGCTGTGTGCTTTCGGTATATGCTCTCTAGGGTATCTTGATGCGCAGACATTCCGTTGAGGATCTGAGGCAGGAGGCCCCTTCACTGTGTGAAGTTCTGAGAATGGAGGTGTTTACAGGTGCAGGGAAAGAGGTGCCATTGGAGACTCAAAGCCAAGGACTCTGGGAGAGGGAGTGAGCAAGCATTCCCTAAGACAGAGATCCATTCTAGTGAGGACATACCACCGGGTGGGTTGCAGTGCAAAGCTGTGTGAAGCCACTTTGCCGGGGGGAGACTGGAAAAATACTCGGTTGGTCTAGTTCAACTGAGCTTTCCTCACCAGGGCTCCTGGGTGAGCTCAGGGGGGCGCCTCGTAGACACATCCGCAGCTCTGCGCCCTCAATGTAGCAATTCCACTGGCAGCCGCAGCTCGACTGCTCTCACTGCTTCTGACCCAGAAAACACTCAGAAAACGACTGCAGTGAGACACTCAGCTTCAAGGTGAAGCTCTGAGCCCAGGTGGGGGAGGGATGCTGAGCTGATCCCCAGGGTCGAATACTTCCCAGCTATGCTGAGAGCCAGCTTTGGTTTTACTGTGACCCAGAGGAAGTCATTTTCCATCTCTCCCCATTTCCACCAGCAAAGAGCGCCTTCTGCTTGTTCTGCATATGTCTTGTGCCTTCTCTGCAGAAGAGGCACAGAGTGAATTGGGAGCTAAAATCTCCTGGCAGTCATAAGTCTTTGCAAACAGCAGAGTTTAGTGAGCAGTGCATTTGGTTGGCATGTGATCATTTCAGTCTACGCTTGGTTTCTCTGTCTATAAAACAGGGATGGGGCTGGAGAGATGGCTTAGCGGTTAAGCGCTTGCTTGTGAAGCCTAAGGACCCCTGTTCGAGGCTCGATTCCCCAGGACCCACGTTAGCCAGATGCACAAGGGGGCGCACGCATCTGGAGTTTGTTTGCAGTGGCTGGAGGCCCTGGTGCACACATTCTCTCTCTCTATCTGCCTCTTTCTCTGTCTGTTGCTCTCAGATAAGTAAATAAAACTAAACAAAAAAATTAAAAACATTTTTAAACAAAGCAAAGCAAAGGAATGGACTGAGATGCTCTTCAGAGACGATCTCTAGGTTATTAGATACTGTAATAACCAAGACACTCAGAGTATATTATTTCCAAAGGACATCTTTCTTTGAGGAGTTCAAAATGAGGAAAATACATCCGCAACCTCATTTTTTGAACCTCTTCCCAATTCAATGAGAAATCACCCCTACTTTTTTTGTTGTTGTTCATTTATTTATTTGAGAGTGACAGAGAGAGAAAGGCAGAGAGAGAGAGAGAGAGAGAGAGAGAGAGAGAGAGAGAGAATGGGTGTGCCAGGGCCTCCAGCCACTATAGACGAGAGAAATAGCATGGGTGTGCCAGGGCTTCTAGCTGCTGCAAACAAACCTCAGATAATTGCACCACATTTTGCATTTGGCTTTATGTGGTTACTGGGGAATCGAGCCTGGTCCAGCACATTTTGCAAGCAGATGTCCGTAACCACTGAGCAATCTCCCCAGACCCTGTCCTCTGACCCCCCCTCCACCAATACAGGGAACCATAGAAGGGAGATGATTTACTTGAAGTTTCAAAGTATGTTAGCTGTAGGACTCTTAATGGAGCCCAAGTCTCCTGATTCAGGTCCTAGACTTTTTACCCCATTACTTTTTAAAGATTTATTATTTATTTGATAGAGAGAGAGGGAAAGGAAGAGAAAGAGAGAATGGGTGCACCAGGGCCTCCAGCCACTGCCAATGAACTCCAGACTCATGTGCCACCTTGTGCATCTGGCTTACGTGGGTCCTGAGCAATCAAACCTGTGTCCTTAGGTTTTGCAAGCAAGTGCCTTAACTGCTAAGCCATCTCTCCAGCCCTTCCTCCATTATTTTTTTCTCCCGGTTCTTCTTTGCCCTTTTACACTTTAAAAACTAGTTCTTAGGAATGGTAGCATGAACCTATACACATGATAAAAGGTCAAATAGCATAGAAGAATAGTAATGCTACTTTGGACGTTTTACTAAATATAACCACTATTAACAATTTCTTATACATCCCTCTAGAGATCTGCTAGCTATATAGCATGTAGCTATAAATATGTGACGCTTTGTGCAGGTGGACGTCTCTGTGTGTGCATATATCCACATGTGCATATGTTTACTTACGTATGTTGTGGTGGTTCATGTTTCATCTGAAACTGAAACTTGTCCTTTTTGCTTAATCATCAAATACCTAGGACATCTTTCTATATCAGGGCATGAGATTGACCTCTTCTGCTCTTAACAGTTGGCGTGGTATCTCATGATTCTTTCTTTTTTTCTTCATGATGATTTCCAGAATCATAAGCAGGACCATGAAATTGGAGTTGTGAGTTCATGATGTTGAAGTAAGAGTCTCCGTTTTTAAGAGTATTCGGGAAGGATACTTTTGACAAGGTCACATGGCCTAAATGTGTCTACTTGCTATTGCTATTTACTCCTGAGTCATGCGTCTGGGGCCTGTTCTGGTCTTTAAGAGCCTTGACTTCTTAATTCTAAAGTGTTGTATTATAGATGTAGAAGATCCCCCATAGCTGCCTGTATCTGTGATTAAGAGCTGCAGTCAGGTTCACGTTGCTGGCAGAAAACACCCAGCCAAGAGCAGCTTATGAGAAAAAAAGGGTTTATTTTGGCTCACAGACTCGAATCTCATGGCAGGGGAAAACAATGGCATGAGCAGAGGGTGGACATCACCTCCTGGCCAGCATCAGGTGGACAGCAGGAACAGTAGAGTGTGCCAAACACTGGCAAGAGGAAGCTGGTTCTAACACCCATAAGCCCGCCCCAACAATACACTGCCTCCAGGAGGATTCAATTCCATCAGCTGGGGACCTAAGTATTCAGAACACATAAATTGATAGGGGACACTTGAATCAAACCACCACATTAAGCCTCCTAGTTAATCCTTAATTAGTGGAGCCTTTGGGAGGTGGCGGTTTGCTCGAGAAGTGTCACTGAGATGGGCCTTGGGATTTCATAGTTGAGCCCAGCATGCCTGTACTAGCCAGCTCCCTCTCTCCTTCCTGCCTGCTGGTGAGAGATATGACACAGGACTGTCTGCTTCTGCCATGCTTTCTCCTGTCGTGATGAAAGCTCCCCGCAAAACTCTAAGCCAAGGGCTGGAGGCATGGCTTAGTGGTTAAGACATTTGCCTGCAAAGCCAAAGGACTCAGGTTCGACTCCCCAGGACCCATGTTAGCCAGATGCACAAGGGGGCACATGCATCTGGAGTTCGTTCTCAGTGGCTGGAGGCCCTGGCGTGCACATTCTCTCACTCTCTTTCTCTGTCAAATAAATAAATAATATTTAAAAAAATCTCAGGCTGGAGAGATGGCTTAGTGGTTAAGAGCTTGCCTGTGAAGCCTAAGGACCCCGGTTCGAGGCTCAGTTCCCCAGGTCCCACGTTAGCCAGATGCACAAGGGGGCGCACGCATCTGGAGTTCGTTTGCAGAGGCTGGAAGCCCTGGCACGCCCATTCTCTCTCTCTCCCTCTATCTGTCTTTCGCTCTGTGTCTGTCGCTCTCAAATAAATAAATAATTAATTTAAAAAAATATTAAAAAATAAAAACCTCTAAGCCGAAATAAACCTTTTCCTTCTATAAGCTGCTTCTGGCCTGATGTTTTATCTCAGCAATGGAAAGGTGACTGCTATTAACAGGCCTTGGAGATATTGCAATCTCATTTTACCGATGAGGAGGTTAAAGTTACTCAAGCCAAGTTTATTTGCACCCACATAGTCCGTTGAGTACTAGACTCCAGATTTGGAGAGGAAAAAAACATTAGGATTTCCAAATTATTCCTAAGTTTGACTTTTTTTTTTGTTGTTGTTACTTTTCTTTATTTCAGAGCAACAGACAGAGAAAGAAAGAGGCAGATACAGAGAGAGAGAGAGAGAGAATGGACGCACCAGGGCCTCTAGCCACTGCAAACGAACTCCAGACGCATGCGCCCCCTTGTGCATCTGGCTAATGTGGGTCCTGGGGAATTGAGCCTCGAACCAGGGTTCTTAGGTTTCACAGGCAAACGCTTAACTGCTAAGCCATCTCTCCAGCCCCTAAGTTTGATTTTTATAATACACGTTTTCTATGCTGAAGATAATTTATTTTCTGATCTGTTTTTGCATGCATGTATGTGATATGTGTTCGTATGCATGGGCACATATGTGTGTATGTAGGTATGGAAAGCAGAGGACTGCTTTGGATGTTGTTCCTCAGGAATCTGTTTTTTTAGTATTTTATTTATTTATTTTAGAGAGATAGAGAGTGAATGCACACCCCAAGGCCTCTAGCCACTGCAAATGAACTCCAGACATATGTGCTACCTTGTGCATCTGGTTTACATGGGCACTGGGAGAATTGAACCGGGGTCCTTAGGCTTCATAGGCAAGAGTCCTAACTGCTAAGTCATCTCTCCAGCCCTCATTTGGTTTTGAAGTAGGGTTTTTTATTGGTCTGGAGCTCACCAATTAGGCTAGACTTGCTGGCCATTGAGCCCTAGGGATCCTCTTGTCTCATCTTTCCCGGCACTGCGACTGGGATCATAGGTAGGTGTTGCTATGACCATCGTTTTATGTGGGTTCTGAGCATCAAGCTCAGGTCCAAGGCAAGCAGCCAACTGAACTATCTCCCCAGCCCCTGATTTCAAATCGTTCTCTCTTCCTCTTTTTTTCTTGTCTTCTTCTTTTTTTGGGGGGGTACATGTGTGTGTGTGTGTGTGTGTGTGTGTGTGTGTACATGTGTGTATACATGTGTGTGATTGCTGGCATGTGTGTGCATGGCATGGTACATATATAGAGAAAAAAGAATAACCCTGGGGTTTGGTCTTTACCTTGTCCCGTAAGACAAGGTCTCTCATTAGTCTTCCTTGCTGCACTCATCAAGCTAGCTTGTTTTGTGAGCTTCTGGGAGATTCTTCGGGGCCTGCCACATGGTCTTGGTCTGACTTTTACATGAGTTTTGGGGACCTGGTCTCAGGAACTCACACTTACATGGGAAGTGCTTTATCCACTGAGCCATTTCCCCAGTCCCTGTCTTTTAATTTTTTTTTTTTTTTGAGGCAAGTTCAACAGACTGGCCTTTTTATTTTATGCAAGAGAGCAAGAGCGCACGCACGCGCACATGCGGGGGGGGAGAGGGAGAGGGAGAGAGAATTGGCGTGTAAGGGCCTCCACCCACTGCAATCGAACTCTAGACACTTGTGCCCCTTTATGCACATGTGTAGCCTTGCACGCTTATGTCATTTGGTGCATCTGGCTTATGTGGGACCTGGAGAATTGAACATGAGTCCTTAGGCTTTGCAGGCAAGTGCCTTAACTGCTGAGCCATCTCTCCAGCCCCCAGCCCCTATCTTTCAATCTTAAAAGAAGTTTTGGGCTGGAGAGATGGCTTAGTAGGTAAGACGCTTGCAAAGCCAAAGGACCCTGGTTCAATTCCCCAGTACCCACATAAAGCCAGATATACAAGGTGGTGCATGAGTCTAGAGTTTGTACTGGCTGGAGGCCCTGGCATGCCCATTCTCTCCCCCCCCCCCTTTATCTGCCTCTCTCATTCTTGCTGAAATAAATACATAAAGTATTTTAAAAGTTCTGCAGGCTCTTACAGAGTTGTAGGTTCATAAGGCCAATGGCAGTGAAGTGGGGCGGAGAGCTTCTGAGTAGCCAATTTCTTGCCACTCAGATATCTAAGAGGTTGGTGTTGCTGCTTTTGGAAGATTTAAGCCTTAAAAGAGGTGCAGCTCTGTTCAGGGGGTCCAGGTTGACATGTTAGGTAGGAAGTCTCAGCAGCATGTTTCTATAGAGGGGCTGCAATTGAGTCTGGAGCCTGGGTCTGGGGGTGTCAGTTTAACAGCTCTCAGCACAGAAAGGGGAGAGGATCATGTGAGAAGCAGCATAGAGACCAAATTTTGGCTAATGCCTACATTTAGTTTGATATCAGGCAAAGCAGAGAACCTGTTAAGTGTGATTATGCTCTAACGTGATACTGAGGGTGAGAAACCAGTTGAATGCAGCTGTGGAAATGCCTTTGAGAAAAAGGCGGCTAAACAGTCTCTGGTAGAGGGAGAATCACCTCAGAGGGGGAAGGAGGAGCCCATTAGCCTTGAAAGAGGGTCGAGCGCTCATCCAGAAGGCAGTTCTCAGGACTTGCAGAGGAAAGCCAGAATTTCGACAGCGCTTCTGAGATCTTGATGCAAAGAGGGTGGTCTAAGACGTCAAGGCAAAGCTTTGTGTCTGGAGAAGATGAGTGGGCGAAGAGCCTGTGGGAAGGGATGGGGATGAAAAGATTGCGAGGGTGGAGGACAGAGGAAAGGCTGGTGGGTGATGGGGACTGCAGGGGACGGGAAGGCATCCACTATGGAGAAGCCAGTCAGTGGGATCGTAGCTGGCTTTGCAGTGGAGGAACTGTATGATTTTGAGAGTAATCACGGAACCCTCCCCTGCGGCAGGTTCCATGGTTGGCTGTCACACTCCCATGAGGCTACAAGTCAACTAGGTGCACTCAAGGGCAGGGACTTTTTGTTTCTTGTTTGTTCTTTATGACCAGAAGATGTACTTGTCAACAGATGGACTCATGGTGCTTGGACTTAGAATCCCAGGGCTTCATCCCTTTTCTTTTTCAGTATTCAGTGTAAAGCATATAAAATCTGAAAAAAGATATAACATGTAAGCTTTTAAAAAATATTTTAGGGCTGGAGAGATGGCTTAGTGGTTAAGCACTTGCCTGTGAAGCCTAAGGACCCTGGCTCGAGGCTCATTTCCCCAAGACCCACTTTAGCCAGATGCGCAAGGGGGCACACACGTCTGGAGTTCGTTTGCAGAGGCTGGAGGCCCTGGCGTGCCCATTCTCTCTCTCTCTCTCTCTCTCTCTCTAACTGCTTCTTTCTCTCTCTGTCACTGTCAAATAAATAAATAAAAATACACAAAATATTTTTTTAAAAACATTTTATTTATTTATTTGAGAGAGAGAAAGAGGTAGATAGAAAGAAAGAGAGAACAGGCATAGGAGGGTCTCTAGCCACTGCAAATGAACTCCAGACACATTTGCCCCTGTGCATCTGGCTTACGTGGGTCCTGGGGAATCAAACTGGGATCCTTAGGCTTCACAGGCAAACGCCTTAACAGCTAAGCCATTTCCCAAGCCAATGTGTTAAGTTTTAAAAAGTATTTTGTAAATTTATTTATTTGAGAGAGAGAGAGAGAGAATGGGTGCACCAGGACCTTTATCCACTGCAAACAAACTCATGCGCTACCTCGTGCATATGGTTAACATGTGCAGTGGGGAATTAAACCAGGGCCCTAAGGCTTCACAGGCAAGTGCCTTAACCACTAACCCATCTCCCCATCTCCAACATGTAAGTTTTGAAGCATAGTTATAGAGTGAACTATTTTCTTTGTCATGCTTATACCTATTGAATGTGTCTGCCTTTTCCCAGCTCCCATCCTCCCAGGTCCTATTTCCCCTGAAAATGTAGACAAGTAAGTTTTACTGGGACTCCTCCTGAGTCTCTCAGTGCTCTGTAGAGGAGGAATGAATATATGATGATCCTTTAGGGGAAACAAAGGGGCTCATTCAATGAGTTGGTGAAAGATGAGTCTCCTGCTTGATGGTGATAAGGGAGGATTTTGTTTCCTGAAAGCTCTCTGGGTGTGAAGGAACTTTCTTTGCGTGGTTCATGTCACTGGGGGGTTTCCTTCTTGCCCAGTGGGCAGAAGGCTCTTTGCTAGGAATCCAGCTCCTGCCAGCCTACATTCTAATTTGAGGAAGGGTAGAAGCCCAAGGATCTGTCCATATTTGATATAATTCAATCTCCTAGGAGTTACAAGTATTTTATTCATGAGAGGCATTAATTTCTTTTTAAGTTTTAGGCAATTTTACCTTTTTCTCATTAGATGAAGTAAAAGAAATCACCTTTTTTTTTTTCTAACTGATAGTCTCTTCAGTAATACTTTTTGTTTTTCTTCTCTTTTACTGATGTAATGCAAAGTTTTACTAATGTAAAACATTATAGAGACATAGGCCTTAAAAAATGAAGTTCCTTATTTCCTAGTCAATGACTACAGCCTGATATATACTCCTCTGTTTTCTTTAGTACATATACTTATAAAATATGACTGCTATTTATTTTTACAGAAAACATTTTAATACTTCATACTTTTAAACAAATATATTATTTTACTCATTGACTCATTAAGGTCCTATATGTACCTCTAAGATTGACTTGTTCAAAACTGTTCCATTGTATCCCATTGAATGGAAGAATTATACTCTAACCAATGTTTAAGTGATAGTGATGCTTAATTATAGGTTGTTTTGTTTTGCTCTAATCAGTAATATACAACAAGTTTTAATTGGTGGAGATGGGTGTGTTCTGGTTATGCTGAGAGGACAGTGAAAATAAGGCCAAGTTTTGTTGTTGGGAAAGGGGAAGGTTGATCTCTGACTCCCCCATTCTCTCCCAAAAGACAATAGGGCAAAACCACTTCTCTGGCCCAGGAGAATCCCTGCTTCTTCTCTCAAGCAGGAGCCAAGCACCAACTTTTTCTTAGGAAGCACACTTAGAGAAAATAGCATTGTTATTTTGATTGCTTTCTCTCCTTCCTCCCTCCCTCCTCCCTTTCTCTCACTGGCTTGGTGTCCCTTGCAGCTTCCTCTCTAGCTCGCCCCTCATCTTCCTCTCACCTGTGAGTGTCTGGGTGTGACTCACTTTCCCATCCTCCTGTGGGACTTCCCACTGCCCCTGACTTTGATCTTATTTTTTAAAAAATTATTTATTTAATTTGGGTGGCGGGTTGGAGGTAGGGTCTCACTGTAGCCCAGGCTGACCTGGAATTCACTGTGTAGTCTCAGGGTGGCCTTGAACTCACAGCAATCCTTCTACCTCTGCCTCCTAAGTGCTGGGATTAAAAGCATGTACCATCATGTCTAGTTCTTGATCTCATTTTTTTAAAGGTACGTGTGTGTGCACATGTTCATGTGTGTGTGGATCCATACATATGTGTGGGTACACATGATCTCATTTTAATCTCTGCTCTTATTTCTAACTTTTCTAGACGGTACCCATGTTAGAATTTGCCGGCTTCTCCTGCAGTCTCTTCTATAAAATATATTAAACCTACCGCCTCTCCACATCACTTGCCCTGCCTATCCTTTAAAAGATTTAAATAAAAGTCAAGCTTAATGCAGCTGCCCCAGCAGCCTCTCTGCCCGATGTCACCCAGTACGTCTTGCCCTCTGCCTACCGTACAGTGAGTAGTAAATTTCCACTCCTTGAGAGGCGGCTTCATCTCTGGGAGGAGCTCCTGCCGTGTGCTATGGCAGAGAAAGCACATGCTTTGGCCACAGTCTGACCTGGCTTTGAGTCCAGGTTCCAGCATTCACTAGCTCAGTGACCACAGCAGGTAATTTTTTTTTTCCAGCTTCATTTCCCACCTTAGCAAAACGGGGAATAATAATACCCACCTTGCTGATAGGGTTGTGCTACAGTAAAGATAAAATGTGTGTCAGGCCGGGCGTGGTGGCGCACGCCTTTAATCCCAGCATTTGGGAGGCAGAGGTAGGAGGATCGCCATGAGTTTGAGGCCACCATGAGACTACATAGTGAATTCCAGGTCAGTCTGGGCTAGAGCGAGACCCTACCTTGAAAAATATATATATGTATGTGTGTGTGTGTGTGTGTGTGTGTGAGATGCTGGGCACATCATCACTGAGCCAAATGTTAGCTGTTGTCCTTGTTGCTTGGTTTTTCTTGAGCAGATTTGTTAGTGTTCAGCTGACCTCCTTGTGTGTCATAAGAGATGAAAGTATCAGGGGGCGGGGAGGTGGAGATAGCAGTGGTTAAAGGCACTTGCTTGCACAGCCTGCTGGTCCAGTTTGAATCTCCTTGCGCCCGTGTACAGCTGGACACAAAGAGGTGCGTGTATCGGGTGCTCATTTGCAATAATAAGAAACCTTCTCCCTCTCTGTTTCTCTGTCATGTGTGTGTGTGCACACACACAATATTTCAATATTTTAGAAAGAGAGAAATGAAAGGATCAATGCACCTAAGATACTATTAGAAATGGGTTCCAGCCGGGCGTGGTGGCACACGCCTTTAATCCCAGCACTCGGGAGGCAGAGGTAGGAGGATCGCAGTGAGTTCAAGGCCACCCTGAGACTACATAGGGAATTCCAGGTCAGCCTGAGCTACAGTGAGACCCTACCTCAAAAAAAAAAAAAAAAAAAAAGGAAGAAAGAAAAAGAAATGGGTTCTATAATGATAAAAAACTTGAACCTAAATATTTTGCAACTAATAGTTCTCCTACTTGTGCCAATAGTAAATAAACTGGTTAATAAAACAGACACTTAGAAGAATAATGTGTTATCTTATTGAAGTCTCTGGTGCTACAATAATGAGGGAAGAGTATTCCCTTCACCCCAAATGACTTCCAGAATGAGTTGGTCTTTTGTATTTTGTTTTTGTTTATTGTGTTAGAGGATGTTCTTTGAGGTTTAATTATGAACACGAATGTGTACCCCAGGGTTTCTAAGCAAAGGCTTTCCTGGTTCCTTTGAGGATTGTCACAGCTTCACGAGCAGTGAGCTGTGTGTGTGCTCTGATTGCTTGTGGAGACTGTCTGGGACTCCATATTGAGCCTTCTGGAATTAGTTGGTTGAATGTCCAGCCTTTGTTACTGGTTTCTGGTGCCAAACCCTTAGAGGGTTTTGCTGGTCACCTGGAGAGAATATAAGGAAATGAAAGCGTAGAACTCAACATTTCCTTCAAGTCTCAAAGGAAAACCAAGAACTTTGTTTCCTCCGTACAGAGATAGTGAACTTGCCCAGTGTTTCAAAACATGTCAATAACAGCTGCAGTTTGCATTTGATCTCTTTAGCCAGTGGCTCTTCAGACCCCTGACAGCAGCTCTCCATGCTTGAGGCTGAGTCCCTCCTCTGATACTAGTCCATAAGGCCTTCAAGACTTCTACGTATTGTTTTTCCAAGGTCAGGTCTCACTCTAGCCCATGCTGACCTGGAACTCACCTGGTAGTCTCAGGCTGGCCTCGAACTCACCGTGATCCTCCTACCTCTGCCTCTTGAGTTCTGGGATTAAAGGCGTGTGCCACCAAGCCTGGGTTGAAGTCTCCCTACATTTATTTATTGATTATTTTATTTATTTATTTATTTATTTATTTTGGTTTTTCAAGGTAGGGCCTTGTTCTAGTCCAGGCTGACCTGGAATTCACTATGTAGTCTCAGAGTGATCTCGAACACACGGTGATCCTCCTACCCCTGCCTCCCAAATGCTGGGATTAAAGGCGTGCGCCACCACACCTGGCAACTCCCACTTTTCAAAATAGCTCAACTCCCTGTAAATGTCTTTTTTTTTTTTTTCCAGTGCTAAGAATTAAACCCAGGACCTGGCATATGCCAGACAAATGTTCAACCACTGGGCTACCTTCCCAGCTGCTGGGAGTGTCGTGAACATCTGTGGAAATGAGCATTCTCTAAAATGGAGTCGCCCATTGCCTTGTTCTACCTATTGGTGTTAGTGCTCTTGAAGCATATGGTTTGCAAAGGTTGCTCTTGCTAATCCTTTGGGGGGGGACACATTGGATAGTATGGTCCCTTTCTTTTCAAACAGAAGAAGGTTTCTGTCAGAGAAACTGCCCAAAGGGATTCCCAACGTTATTTTCAGATCTGAATAAATTTTCCCTTCAAAACCTTGGAGCCCATGCCTCCTTGCTGAGCACGGCTGGGCCCTGTGGGGAGCATGGCGCCCATGGCTCACAGGCAGGTGCTGTAAGGGAAGGATCTTGGCGGTGGGCTCCTCCCTCCTGCAGCCGGATGTTCCCGCTCAGATGGCAGGCAGCTGTGAAGAGTCCTGGTGAGAGAGGGTCAGGAAGGACACTTGTTCCGACCTCGCAGACCTTGTAATGTGAGTGGCAGGAAGCTTCGTTCCCAGGACATGAGCTGCCCAGTAAAACAACAGCCATCCTGTCTGCTCCTGCAGGAAGGTGCCCAGAGATTCAACCTTTTGAGCTTTATCCAGATTTCCTGGTTAAGCCAGTGAGAGCTATAGGATGTTGCATTAAAACATTGTTTCTTTACGAACAAAACAAGGGCTGGAGAGATGGCTTAGCGGTTAAGGCACCTGCCTGCAAAGCTAAAGGATCCAGGTTTGATTCCCCAGGACCTACGTATGCCAGCTGCAGAAAGTGGTACATGCATCTGGCGTTTGTTTGCAGTGGCCATAGGCCCTGGTGTGCCTATTCTCTCTCTTTTCTCTATCTGCCCCATTTTTTTCTCTCTCTCTCTTTCACACAAATAATTAATTAAAAAAATAAAAACAAAACAATAAAAGCCTCTTTTTTTTTTTTAATTGCTTTCCCTCCCATTTCTTCCCTACCCTCTAGTGAGCAGGGAGGCTCCAAAGCCAGCTGGGCCATGTGTGGCCTTGCCATCTGCCAGGCCTTCCTCCTCAGGCCGGGGCCTGGGCTTTGGCCAGTGCTCCTGCAGCTCTGTCCTGTGTCCCAGCCTGCAAGCTTCTCAGTGTGCTGAGCAGGTGTCCCACCAGGGGTCCTGGCACCCCAAGACCAGAGCCTACTGCAGTGCTGAGCCAGGGAGAAGGAGCACAAATCATGCCCCCTCTCTCCGGAGTGCCCGGGCACACGCTCCACTCCCTGTTCCTTCTTTGTTGCTTGTTTGGTTTTCATGCGTTTTGTGGTTCCAATGGCTATGGGAAGAATCGCGTGGAGAGTCCAAGGCTGGCGGTCACTTAGAAGGGTTCCGGGTTCTGTTCCGTCAGCTGTGCTGTTTTCGAACATAAGGGGTTATGGTGTTTGGGGCCTTGGGAGAGAAATAGTTTATCTAACAATCTATATTCATCTCCCTAAAACCATAAAGAATAACTGGCTGGAGTGTTATTTTCATAGTTGGCAAGGAATAGTATTTAGAATATATTTCTTTTTTTTTTAATTTCTTTTTATTTATTTATTTGAGAGAGAAAGACAGATAGAGGGAGAGAGAGAGAATGGGCGCGCCAGGGCTTCCAGCCTCTGCAAAGGAACTCCAGACGTGTGCGCCCCCTTGTGCATCTGGCTAACGTGGGACCTGGGGAACCGAGCCTCCAACCGGGGTCCTTAGGCTTCACAGGCAAGCGCTTAACCGCTAAGCCATCTCTCCAGCCCTTAGAATATATTTCTAATGGCGATGGCTAAGGATCTGCATGTGTGGCCTCCCTTTCTTCTCCTAGACACCTTCTTGACTATCTTCTCTCTGTCTTTTTCTTTTCTTTTCTCCCTCTCTTTGTGCTTTTCTAAGCTTTTAAGCTTTAGTTGTTTTTGTTTTGTTTTGTTGTTTGGTTTTAGGCGTTGCTCCTCAAAGGATTGCTATGCTGAATTGGGAAGCCCTTTGCCAGCCCCCGTCCTTTCCTTCCCAGAGAGCCAACTGGTTCCAGGTCTCCCTGCTGTCGTTTGACCAGAGTGGTTGTAAATTGTGCTTGCTTTCTGGAGGGTTGCCATGACTGAAGGGCAAGGGCCCCAAGGATGATCTCATTCAGGCACCACTTCCTGAAGGGGTGACCGTGGAGGTGGCCCCATCTGAGGGTCCTCAGCGCCTCCTCAGCCAGCCCCTCTGTGCACAGAGGCCCATTGGTGGGAGAGTTGAATGGGTGAGGGAGTGCTACTGTTTTGTTCACCCAGAAATAATGCCACATTCCCAGTTTTCCCCTTAATGAAGGCCAGGCCCTGGAACTGGAGCCGAGTTGAGCCTCCCAGTGAAAGATGGGCTAGAGAGTAATTTGAAGAGCCGTCCTCTTATCCAAGTGGCTTTCTGGGTCCTGCCTGGTGCAGCTAGTTCATTCTACAAGATCAGTTGAAGCGTCATGCAGCTGACATCGGGAGTCTAGAGTCGCACCCTTTGGTGGGAAGAGGCAGCGCCTCCAGTCAGGCCTCTGCGAAGCTATGGAGTGCTTTTACTCGATGGTTAGCTTGTACTAAGCTCCCACTGTGTGTGAGATGCTGTGACTGTAGACCTAAGGAATAGTCCCAAATGTCTAGGCCTGGAACGTAGAATCTGAGTCTTCTGTCTTTCCCACTCTCTTACCCGTCTTGTCCGGGTGATGGACGAGGTCGGCCTTCTTCCATTGAATGAAGCTGGCCCCTGCCCTGCGACCACTTCCGTCTGGCTGTCCGCAGAGCTCTGTACTCTTCCCGTCAGGCGCGGTGAAGGAATTGGAGATGTGGCTTTGTTGTCACTTATGCTCGATTCTGCTGAAACTGCTCCTACCGTGGCCCCCCGTTGGGAGTCATTAAAGTTGTCTGGGACATGGGATGGGCTGTTTGTACCTTGCTTCTGGCAGGTTCCCACTGCAAGTCACTTCCGGACTTCCTTGATTTTCTGCATTTTCCTTGGCATATCCTAAGGGAGGGGTTTCTGAGGCCCATTCTCAGCTCCCATCTGGGGCACCTTGTACCTCTTTTGGGGCGATATTGTCCACTTTGGGTATCTTTGAGAGCACATACCTATTGCAGGTGACTCAAAATCTCTCTAGTCTCCAGGTCTTGGGTACCCAACTGCAGGCTAAGTAAGCATTTCTACCCAGACAGCCCACAGGATGTCCAAGATCCTTAACCATCTTACAAGTGTCCATTTAAAAGCCACTTTCTCAGGGGAGCCTCCTCTATCCCCATGTATATCTCTGTGGCACTCCACAATTTGTAAGTTATCAATTAATTATTTATAATAATTCATCGGCTTTATTTTCATCCCTGAACAAAAGAACCACACAGAGAGCTTCAATGTTCTACCCAAAGCTCCTCATACCAAGGCTAGCCCAGAGGTGGGGCTTGCTTGATGTCTATTTCATGTAAACTCTTTTAAAATTTTTTATTATTATTTATTTATTTGAGAGAGAGAGGCAGATACAGAATGGGTGTGCCAAAGCCTGCAGCCACTGCAAATGAACTCCAGATGCATGCGCCACCTTGTGCATCTGGCTCACTTGGGTACTGGGGAACTGAACCTGGGTCCTTAGGCTTTGCAGGCAAGTGCCTTAACCACTAAGCCATCTCTCTAGCCTTTGATGCCTATTTTTACTTTTGCCTGTGTGTATGAAGTGGTGTGGTGTATGCACACATATGTTCCCTTATAGCACCCACACGCTTGCCCGTGGCAGGGAGCACTTGCTTACAAAGGCCAGAGTGGAACATGAATCACTCCATCACTCTCCTGCCTGGTCTAGTTTTGAACCAGGGTCTCCTTTTCACTAACTTTGGAGCTTGCAGGGCTCCAAAGATTCTTGGGTCTCTGCCCCCCTACAGGCCTGGGGTTACAGGTGCTTGTGGCAATGTCCATCTGTTTACCTGGGATCTGGAGACTATATTTTATTTTTATTTATTTCAGTGAGAGAGAGAAAGAGGCAGAGAGAGAAAAGAGGCATGCCAGGGCCTCCAGCCACTGCAAACGGACTCCAGATGCACCTTGTGCATCAATCTTACATTATGTGGGTCCTGGGGAATAGAACCTGGGTCCTTTGGCTTTGCAGGCAGGCACCTTGGCCACTAAGCCATCTCTCCAGCCCACCTCGATGTATATTTTTGACCCATTGGACTCCCTGTTCCTTCTAGTATATTTTCTCTTTTTCCTATAATTACTGAGCTGGCTGATAGACTCACGGGCCACTTAGTCACCCAAGGTGAAGTCGTCACTCTCCCCTTCCCATCGCTTGCTGTGTCCACCCACCCGCCAGTATCCTAAATCGTTACTTGTAACCAGACCTCGCCATCTTGGCTACCAAAGTCCTCGTTCCTGCCCACTTCCTCTCCTGTCTCAATTACCACACTAACATACTAAGCATTGTCCCTGCCTCCAGTCTTGTCCCTTTCTCCTTTCAATTGATTCCTCTCACCACCTGCCAAAGAGATCTTTCCAGAGCACAAACCTACCCATGCCATTTCACTTAGCCCCCACCCTGGGAGCAGACCTGGCATCATGTCTTGCCCAAGCTGCGGGAGGCTTCTGGTGATCAACCTGTTCCTTGTTTCCTTCTGTGGTCCCTGTTGCTTTGGTTTTGTCTGTCTTGGGACGTTCTCACCTTGCACGACTGCCTCCTTTTCTCAGTATTTCCCAATGATGCCTGGTTAACAACTCTCCCTCACTTTTTGGCTCCTCTTCCTTTTTCTTTTAATTTTTTTTTTTTTTTTTAATGAGACTGAGAGCAAGAGTGAGAGAGAATTGGCACTCCAGGGCCTCAGCCACTGCAAACAAACTCCAGATGCATGTTCCATTTGGTGCGTATGCACCACCTGTGCACATGTCTCACCTTGTGTAGCTGGTTTATATGGGTTCTGGGGAGTCGAACCTGGGTCCTTAGGCTTCATAGGCAAGTGCCTTAACTGCTAAGCCATCTCTCCGGCCCCTTTTCTTTTTTTTTTTTTTTTTTAAGGTTCTTATTTATTTATTTACTTATTATTTTTTTGATTTTTCAAGGCAGGGTCTCACACTAGCCCAGGCTGACCTGGAACTCACTCTGTAGCCCAGACTGGCCTTGAACTTAACACTTAGAAGTGATCCTTCTATCTCAGCCTCCCAAATGCTGGGATTAAAGGTGTGTGCCACCATACCTGGCCATAGCATGCCTTGTTTGTTTGTTTGTTTGTTTGTTTGAGGTAGGGTCTTGCTGTAGCCCAGGCTAACCTGGAATTCACCATGTAGTCTCAGAATGGCCTCGAACTCACAGTGATTCTACTTCTGCCTCCCTCCCAAGTGCTGAGGTTAAAGACATGTGCCGCTATGCCTGGCCACATGCCTTTTTTTTTTTTTTTTTTTTTTTGCCACATGCCTTTTTAAAAGAATAAACCCTAAATAATAGAGACACAGACTCAAACCACAACCACTACTGGTAGTAACAAGCATTTATTTTATTCCTTCTATGTACTAGGCATTAGTCTAGATATTGAACATACGAAGTCTTTTAATCTTCACAATAACCTCAAAAAGCCAGTAACCTTAGCATTCTCATTTCATAGATGAAGAGACCAAGGCCCAGAGAAGTTCAATTATTTTGTCTAAGCTTTTACATAGCTTAGAAGTGGCAGAGCTAGGATTTGAACCCAGCAGTCTGCTTCAAAGCCCTGGCTCTCAGACCATGAACTTCCTTTCCTCTAGCAGAGACAGTGTACGTGAACATAATTCTGCATGGAAGCTCTTTCTTGTGTCTGTGGACCCGATTGACTTCTCTGCCCTTGAATGGTCAAAATCCAAATGTGCCACCAGGACAAGCAGTTGGTCTCTCTGGACATTTCTCTGGGAAGTGTGTTGTTTCCTAGGAAGCTATGTCAGTTCGTAAAGCACATCATGTAGGTAGTCAGAAAGACGAGTCAGAATGTGGGCAGCTTAGTCCCCTGTTTGGTACTTGTATCTCTAATGTACAAAGACCATATTTAATGGTCTGGTCCTTCAACTGTCACTGTGTTGAAGAATGAGAAATGTCGACTTTGCTATCATCGCAGCACCTCAGAAAATAGTTTGTCAGAAGGAAAAAGAAAGAGAAAGAGAACAGAAAGAAGTACTGAATTGTCAGGAAAAGGGGCTGTTAAGAAGGAGCTTGCTGGGCTGGAAGGATTGCTTAGTGGTGAAGGCATTTGCTTGCAAAGCCAAAGGACCCAGGTTCAATTTCCCAGGACCCACATTAGCCAGATGCACAAGGAGGCGCACACGTCTGGAGTTCATTTGCAGTGGCAAGAGGCCTTGGCGACCCCCCCATCTCTGTCAAATAAATAAAAAGAAAGTATTAAAAAGAAGAAGGAGCTTTCTGGGCTGGAGAGAGGGATTTCTCAGTGGTTAAGGCATTTGCCTGCAAAGTCTAACAACCCAGGTTCAATTCCCCAGTCCCCATGTTAAACCAGATGCCCAAAGTGGCACATGCATCTAGAATTTGTTTGCAGCAGCTGGAGGCCCTGGCATGCCCATTCTCTCTGACTGTCTCCTCTCTGTCTCTCTCTGCTTACAAATAAATAAATATTTAAAAGGAACTAGCTGCAGTGGTACATGTATGTACTACCAGCAACTTAGCATGTTGCAGCAGGAGGTGACTTGAGTCCAGGAAAGGAGTTCATGGTTATCCCAGGTAACATAGCAAAACCCTGTCAAGAGGAGAGGCTGCGAAGACCAAAACCAAAGGCTGGGATCACCATAAAAATAACTATATTTACTGCCCAATTTTCATTCTCACAAGGATCATAAACAATGAGAATAAAATAGAAAGTTCTGGAATTCTTCTATTTGGCTTCTTCCAAGAATGGGAATGTTCTTTGTGTGTGTGTGGGGGGGGTGTTGGGGGATGGTGGCAAGGAGGACTTGTACCTTAGTCCAGACCATGGTCACAGTTCAGGTCCTACCTGTCACAGAAGCCAGGGTTTGTGAGGGGCTCTGGTGAGGGGCCCGAGACATACGGGTATTTCCTGATGCATCTGTACTGATGCAGTGGGGGACGTGAATGGTAAGAAGTGGGCTGTTTAAAGGAAAACAACTGTGGGAAAATAATAACTGTGAGGTTAAGTTAGTTAGCTCGAAAATGCACCAGAGTGTGCCTAGGTGGGATTCTAAAGAAGCCATTCATGGGTATATGGGGGTCTGGAGAGGTCCTTATCCTGCCACTGTTTTGGAGGTCACTTGTCTGCCCGTTTGATGTCCCCTCTAATGTGTCCCAGTGCCGTGAGTCACATCAGCAGTTCCACACCGCGTCTGACCCTCCATAGACATTAAACAGTAAAAAAGCAAGAGCTAGCGATCCCTTCCAGAGTGTAAAGGCCCGTCCTATTTTTTTCACTTTATAATCCTTTAAAAATCTAAACTCCACTCTTAGCTCATGGGTCATACAAAAACAAGCTGGGGGGATATCACAGTGCGAGTCCTGGGGTGAATGCGTAATTCCAGCCGTAACTGCACCAGGCTCTTCCATATACAGAATGGTCGAGAGTCTTCGGGCTATGCTACGCTTTGTCTTTGAATCCTAGGGCCCATGTGGCAGGGGATGGCCTAATAACCCCCCATGGGCATATTTGGAGCCTGGAGAGTCTCATTACTGTTGAGGTGAGTGCTCTGGGCTTCCTGATTGTAGGTGGTAGAAAAGTGAATTTTGGTTAATGAAAATAGAAGATGTCCTTACTTTACATTGAGGGTGACTTTATTCTACTAATGACCTTTACCTCAGTGACTAAGATAGGAAGCATAACTTTGGGGATAGAGAAGTAATTTGAAATGAGGGCAGAAGGCAAAACCATGAAGTCCTGCTTTTTTTGTTTTATTTTGTTTTTGTTTTTGTTTTTTGAGGTAGGGTCTCACTCTAGACCAGGCTGACCTAGAATTCATTATGGAGTCTCAGGGTGGTCCCGAACTCATAGCCATCCACCTACCTTTGCTTCCTGAGTGCTGGGATTAAAGGCGTGCGCCACCACGCCCAGCAAAATCCTGCTTTTAAAGGGGAAGCATAAGTATCGCTTTGTCAGGGTTGAGTTAGATTCAGGTGACCAAGTTTGCATAAACGCGGGGCCAGAATTTCTGCTTATATTGTTGTCATTGTTTCTGTTTTCAGAAGAATTTGCATGGTATGAACATTGCTGTAAAACCCATTTATTACCTATACTGTAATTTGGTGACATACTGTTGAGAACTAAGAGATTAACAGTTTAACCCATGTAATCCTCCACTCAGTCAGTTGAGAAATAGACATGCTAGTTCCTAGTTTTTTCTAGGCCCATGGTCATGTCTTTGAAGCCATTAGGGGATATATGTTTTATAATTCAGAACATTTTTAGATTTAGGAACACTATACATTGTTTGGGATACCTTAATGTTATTATCTGGGAGAAAAATTGCTAATATTTTATAAAAATAATAAGTAAATAAAGACTATAATTTAACCTAACCTTAGTTTAGGGGCTGATTTTACCCCTAATAAATTAAGTTCTTAAATTCTTTGTTTTTAGCACCTTTTGCTGGGGGAGTGTGGTGGTTTGATTCAGGTGTCCCCCATAAACGTATGTGTTCTGAATTCTAGGTCCCCAGCTGGTGGCAGTTTGGGAATTGGAGCCTCCTGGAGGCTATATATTGTTGGGGGCGGGCTTATGGTTGCTATGGGCAACTTCTCCCTTGCCAGTATTTGGCACAAATTCCTGCTGCTATTGCTCATCAGATGTTTGCCAGGAATGATGTCTACCCTCTGCTCATGCCATCATTTCGCCCCGCCATCATGCAGTTTCCCCTCGAGTCTGTAAACCAAAATGAACCTTCTCTCTCACCAATTGCTCATGGTCGGGTGTTTTCTGCCAGCAACGCAAAGTTTACTGCAACAGGGAATGTTTGAGATGTGGTCCCTGATGTAGCCCAGGCTGGTCTCAAGCTTCTGGTCCTCTCATCTGAGGTTTGATAGTTACAGGTGAGCACCAACACACCAGCTTTTAGCAGTTTTTGAATTTCAGATTTTTTTCAGATAGGAGATCGTGGTCCATATGATGTTCTAGAAGTTATAGGAGTATGGTGGATATGCCTTCTATAGAGCCCAGCCTGATGTGTCGATACACCGTAGGTGTGCATTGAAAGTCAATTGCCGTTTATCAAAGTAAATGTGATAACGTAAGTCAGCAGCGTCCAGTGTCACATGGCTATGAAACTAGCTCCTATTTACCTTTACATTTTTCTAATTTAAAAAAATGTTTGTTTAGGGCAGGCATGATGGTACACGCCTTTAATCCCAGCACTTGGGAGGCAGAGGTAGGAGGATCACCGTGAGTTTAAGGCCACCCTGAGACTACATAGTGAATTCCAGGTCAGCCTGGACTAGAGTAACACCCTACCTCGAAAATCAAAATAAATAAATAAATAAAAAGTAAAAAGTATGTTTAAAAAATGTTGGAATGCAGCCAGGCATGGTGGCATACACCTTTAATCCCGGCACTTGAGAGGCAGAGGTAAGGGGATTGCTGTGAGTTCAAAGCTACCCTGAGACTACCCAGTGAATTATAGGTCAGCCTGGGCTAAAGTGAGACTCTACCTCGAAAAAAAACCAAAAAAAAAAAAAAATGTTGGAACTCATCTATAAGCTATAATTAAGCCAAAAGCGACTTTGAGAGATAATAAATTGGGAAGTAGTAGATAAAAACAGTTGAGCCAGGTGTGGTGGTGCATGCCTTTAATCCCAGCACTGGGGAGGCGGAGGAAGGAGGATCGCTTAGTGTGAGGTCAGCCTGGGCTAGAGTGAGGCCCTACCTCATCTAAACAAAACTACAATGGCAGCAGTGGTTGAACTTGGGCACAGGGAGATAGCTTGGCAGGTACCAGTTGCTTGCTGCCCAAGCATGAGGCCCCGAGTTTTATCCTCACCTCCCACCCTTAGTAAAAAGCTGGACACGGCCGTACATGCCTGTAACCCCAGTTCTGAGGGGTATGGAGACAGAAGGGTCACTGGGGCTCCCTGGTCAGCCAGTCCAACTTTAAAAACAGGGAGCTCCGGGTTCACTGAGAAACTGACCTGTGGAAAGAAGGTGGAAGAGCGACAGAGGACGACATCCAATGCCTTCTCTGGCCTCCACACACATCCATGGGGTGCGTGCATCTGCGCATGCATGTGCGCACACACAGTGCGCTTACATCGGCACACACACATAGGAGTTGGACCCTGTGGTGAGTGAGGATGGGCTAGTTCACTAGCACAGGTGTCGTCGTTTTCCGATTCCACAACTGTACCGTGCACAAAAATTGACAGCACTATCGATGGAAATTGAACATGGGGTCCTAGTCACAGCTACTTATTTAAACCGGGAACAGAAACAACCAGGTGATGTCATGACAGTGTTGGAAATGACAGGGGAGGAACAATGAGGTCATCCTCTCAGAACATCTGGCCAGCTGAGGCCTTATTGGGGAGCTTCTGCTATAGAGAAATGAAGGAGTTAAGAGTCAGTGATAGGAAGAGTGGGGGGAAAATGAATGTGGTTTCTTTGTAAGGGGACCCACACTATAAAACTAAAGGGATTTGGATCGTGACACTGGGAAGGAAAATTGTATGCCTATTTCTACCATGGGTGAGGGTAAGATTGGAGGAACTAGTGTATGCTGAAAAAAAAACTATTTTATTTTTACTTACTTGAAAGAGAGATAGGAAGAAGGAGAGAAAAAGAGAGGGAGAGAGAGAGAGAATGAACACACCAGGGCCTTCAGCCACTGTAAATGAACTCCAGATGCATGTGCCACTTTGTGCATCTCGTTTACATGGGTCCTGGGAAATAAAACCTGGCTCCTTTGGCTTCACAGGCAAGTGCCTTAACTGCCATGCCATCTCTTTAGCCCTATCCTTTAAAAAGAAAAATTATTTATTTGAGAGAGAGAGAGAGAGAGAATGAGTGCATCAGGGCCTCTAGTCACTGCCAACAAACTCCAGACATATGTGTCACCTTGTGCATCTGGCTTACGTGGGTCCTGGAGAATCGAACCTGAGTCCTTAGGCTTTGTAGGCAAGTGCCTTAACTGCTAAGCCATCTCTTCCAACCCTTCTGCTTTTTTTTTTTTTAATAGACTTAAAAGGAATGAAATCCAAATACAAAGCTATAACTATGAGGATTGTGAGTCACTAGAAGAGATTATCAAGGGAAAGCATGGACCTCTATTCTCAGAACATATTTAAAAGTGACCTTGGATGATTGATCAGGATGACTATCAGGATACAAACAGGAGGGAGGGAGTATTTAAGGTATGATCCCCTGGCTTGGGCTGCCTGTGGTTTGTGGAGGGAACAGAGGTGCCTCCCTGATCTCACCCTGGAGAGGGTGCCCTGGGGCATGGAGGAAACGGGGTGTGCTTCTTTGCAAGAGCTGCTCTGTGCTGGCTGACACCACAGCAAAGGAGGGGTGCTCTGTTAGGCATGAACTCTGCAGTGAGTTTCAAGTGGTTTATTTAGAATCTGGCCGGAAAAGGAAGGGAATATGACAGATCAGCATTTCCCACCAGCTGGCGTGGTGTCTCGTGGTAGTAAATGCTGTCATCTCAGAGCTCCCTTGCGTTCTGCTTGCTCTTTGGGCTTAGGAGTTTGGTGGCCCTAGATTTTTACATCAGGGTTGATTGTTCTCATGAGACAGAGCTGATGTGGCTTGAGAGGAGTTGCAGCCAGCCTGGAAAGATACCTGAAGGAGAGGCTTGAGTAGTCCTTCCTCATTTCCGCCAATCAACCCCCATTCTCACCGGACGCAGGCTGGACAGCTCCCTCCTAGGTTAGGTGTCTTAGTCTGAGGCTCCAGGCTGCATGGCTGTTGGAAGAGCCGCACTGCCCACACGTCTTCGTGGGGCTTTTGGTGTTTTCAGGAAGGAGGATCTTCAGCACAGTTGTCCATTTGTCACCTACCTGTTGCATCACTGTTTTCTCTCTATGACTTTAAAATTCCACTTTAGCTTTCTGAGGCTGAGGATTAGATTAGATGCCCAACCAAAACCCGACCAGACTTCACCCTACCAGGCTTGTGAGAGATGTGGGAAATCACTGAACACATAAGCAGGAGGCTTTTGTAACTGTTAAGAAATATAAGGCCGTCCGGGCACACCTATAATCCCAGCATTTGGGAGTATGAAACCAAAGGACAACAAGTTCTAGGACAGCCTGTGCTCTAGAGCAATACTCTTAGTCAGAAAATAGGGCTGGGACCATCATGAAAACAAATGATCATAAATGTTGGCGGGGATGTGGAAAAAGAGGAACCCTTCTACACTGCTGGTGGGAATGCTATCTGGTCCAGCCATTGTGGAAATCAGTGTGGAGGTTCCTAAAACAGCTAAAGATTGACCTAACATATGACCCAGCTATAGCACTCCTAGGCATATATCCTAAGGACTCATCTCATTTCCTTAGAAGTACGTGCTCAACCATGTTTATTGCTGCTCAATTTATAATAGCTGGGAAATGGAACCAGCCTAGATGTCCCTCAACTGATGAATGGATGATGAAGATGTGGCACATTTATACAATGGAGTTCTACTCAGTGGTAAAGAAAAATGAAGTTATGAAATTTGCAGAAAAATGGATGGACCTGGAAAGGATTATACTAAGTGAGGTCACCCAGGCCCAGAAAGCCAAGCGCCACATGTTCTCTCTCATATGTGGGTCCTGGCTACAAATGATTGGGCTTCTGTGTGAGAATGAAAATACTTAGTAGCAGAGGCCAGTAAGTTAAAAAGGAGACATAAAGGGAAGAGAAAGGAAGGGAGGAGGGTACTTAATAGGTTGATATTGTATATATGTAAGTACAATGATTGTGATGGGGAGGTAATATGATGGAGAATGGAATTTCAAATGGGAAAGTGTGGGTGGGGGGGAGGGAGGTATTACCATGGGATTTTTTTTATAATCATGGAAAATGCTAATAAAAATTAAAATAAAATAGGGCTGAGGAAATGGCTTAGTGGTTAGGGCATTTGCCTGTGAAACCTAAGGACCCTGGTTCAATTCCCCAGGACCCACGTATAAGCTGGATGCACAAGGGGGTCCATGCCTCTGGAGTTCATTTGCAGTGGCTGGAGGCCCTGATGTTCCCATTCTCTTTCTCTCTGCCTCTTCCTCTGTCTCTCTCTTAAGTAGTAAATAATTTTTTTAAAAAAAGAAAACAAACACGCAAAACAAACGAAAACCAGAATGGAGACACAGGCCAGTGGCTGGCTCCCGATAGCTCAGGGCACAGCTGCAGCCCACCCTCTACCTTGACGGCCATGTGCACTCGCCCTCTGCTCCCAGCCCGTGGTGGAAGCTCCGGATGTTCCCTTTCACCTTATCAGCAGAACTGCAGAGCAGATTGGAATCTGCTGGTTGAATTGACTTCTTTCTGCTGTCAGTCAGCATCCAAGAATATAAAGGCACAGCAAGACCAAGGCCACATCCAGCTTGTGTTTAGACCCAGCGTAAACGAGTCATGAATCTGGTCCATACAGTACTTGAATATACTCAGTTATAACCTCTCCCTGCCATGGTCCTTCTGTGACAAGACTGTGCGTTCATGAAGGCAGGGGGCACTGCCTCTTCTGCCAACAGTATGAGGCCCTGAGCCTCACAGGTGCTCAGTAAATATTAATTGAATTAATCAGCTGCCACAGCACAGGTGCAGCATTCATCCACCTTATGCGTTTCATCCAGCTACGGACGCTGACAGCCTGCCTTCAGCTGTCCTTGCCCGAGCCTGGAGCTGAGCTGCCTCGCTCTGGCCCTGCACAGACTTTAGGCAGCTCTGCGTGGTTCCGCACGCATGCTTTGCAAAGCGTGAGGTCCCCATTAGTCTTATGCATCGTCCATACATCACATGCCCCAGATCTTAGGGTCTTTCTAACTCCCCTAGTCTCATCCATCCCTAATGAGTGCTGACCCTTTCATAGGGTGTGTGCACAGTGAAGTCCACTCCCCAGTCCACTTGTGGGGCAGGGTGCTTAATGACTGTGTGGTCTTTGTTCTGTGGTTGGGAACAGGCTTCTCTGTGTAGGGAGAAGGGAATTCCAGTCATCCCAATGCATTACAATCAAGTTACTTACCACAGGTCGGAGTAGCCGTTCTCGGCTTTCGTTCTGATCCCAGGTGATACCGGGACACAGTGTCTAGTGTTCCCTAGCTGCTTAAGGCTGTGGCTGCAGCTGTGCTTTATGGAGGGGCTTTTCAGTTTTTAATAACCAGGAAAGCACTACAAGTTTTATCTATATTTCTTGGTCTATCTACATTCTGCATATAATGTTAAGTGGGTTTTTTTTTTAATAAAAATCAATATTGGTCCCAGTGCCTGACCATAAATATATATACTTAACAACTTGCACACATTGGAAATCAAAATGATAATTTTAAAAAGAATCAAACATAGTTTGACTCAAAGATGAAGAGTGTGGCCAGCTGATCATTTCATAATGTCACAGACATATCCAGGAACCTTGGGTCCTCATAAAATATATAATTTCATGTTGTCAAAGGCGGTTACAGCTTGAGACTTCTATGAGCCGGGTGATCCTGTTGTCTCCTGAGGCTGGTGTTACAAAAGGGCCATAGGACACCTTTGGTTTCACCTCTGAAATCCTATAGTTCAGTAAAATTTTACGTTTAAGGGTACAGCATGTGCTTTGAAGGTATTTGTGGGCTGAATTAATCACCTGCCCAGCAGGTTTTAGTTTCATTTTTTGGCCGTTGGGGGTGAGGAGCATGAGAGGTAATTTAGTGAAAGTGCTAAGAGTATATAGCTGGTGAGCAGGTTTACAGTTTCCAAGGTGCTAGGCGGTCGGCGCCGGTTCCATATGAATGAGCTTTGTGTATGGCTTCAGAATATATGTACCAACAGGAACCCACAGACTTACCCATCTTTTGGCGGGCTAAATAGCTACTTCTGTTCAAAAGGCACCAACTCGTTAAGCGGATATTCTCTGATAAAGCTGTCTGCGTGCAGTGGGTGTAGCAAACTGTAGGGCGCAAGGAGATAAGCAAAGAGAGCAGGCCCGTCCTGCTGCGCTTAGATAACGGGGAGAGGGCCGAGAACAAGTTCAGTACATGTGTGTGGTCCCAGCCTGGTTTGGTTAGGCACTACACTGGGCTTTTCAGTCCCCAATGTCTTGCTTGTTTTCTATGACCACCTCCCCCCATCTCTCTCTCTTTCTCTTAATATGTTCCTTTATTATTGTTGGAGTTTTTGTTGTTGTTTTTTCAAGGTAGAGTCTCACTCTAGCCCAGGCTGACCTGGAATTCACTATGTAGTCTCAGAGTAGCCTTGAACTCACAGTGATCCTCCTACCTGTGCCTCCTGAGTGCTGGGATTAAAGGTGTGCACCACCACACCTGGCTTATGACCATCTCTTTTTAAAAATATTTTATTTTTATTTCTTTATTTAAGAGAGAGAAAAGGGAGAGAGAGCAGGAGAGAATGGGCATGCCAAGGCCTCCAGCCACTGCAAACAGACTCCAGATGCATGTGCCACCATGTGCATCTGGCTTATGTGGGTTCTGGGGAATAGAACCTGGGTCCTTAGGCTTTGCAGGCAAGTGCCTTAACCACTAAGCCATCCCTCCAGCTCGACCATCTCTTTTTAACAAGAGATGCACAGTATGAGAGTAACAGCTCAAGGGCACAGGGCTCTGGGTCTTATTTCTGTTGGGCTAATGACCTGAAGCACTCAGACCTTTTAGGGATAGCAGTTTCCTCTCCATTTTTTAAAGCAGCATCCTGTGGTCACAAAAGAAACAGGGCCCAGGCATCTTTCCAAACACCAAGATCAAATGGAATTCTTAGAATGTGATTTGGATGTATTTTAGAAATGTTTGGTTATTTTTGGTTAAAAAAAATGGATTGGGGTGTAGGGAAGAGAATAGTAAATCTGACTTTTACAAATAGGAGGTACTTGTAAGGAGCCCTAGCATAATTAAAAAACAAATTCTTTCTATCAAAGGCCTCCTAAGTGTTAATGTGAATTATCAGATTGTCAGCAATGCTGAAATTTATCCTTAGCAGCAAACCATCCCAAGATTATGCTATGAGAATAGCATCAGGCAGTCTTTGCCCTTTGCTTCTGGTGGTCTTGTGACCTTGGGCAGTTTCCTTAACTCCTGTAAGCTTCAGTTTCTACGTGTATAAAATAGAGCAGGTGAGAATCTAAGGCAGATTAGTGACTTAGTGGAGCATCTCCTGGGTACTAGGTATGATTGTTACTAGTTTCCAGTGATGGTATTCTACAAGTGTCTGTTGTTGAAGATACAGATTTCTGCTGTGCTTGGGATCTCATCCCTTCATGTGTATGTGGACAATTTACAACTAAGGCATTCAGACACTGACAGTCGAGCGTAGATATGATGATAAGGTGGGTTTTCTAGCTCATCATTTTTATGCTATGACTCTGGCAAAACGGCTCCTGGGGAGAAATGCCTTTCTATTTATCATGTGATCCTCCCCTTAGCTGGGGGGTACTATTTTTGAGGATGAATAGATTCCACTGTTACTGGATCTCAAGTACAGCCTTCCTGGTTGGGGTTTCCTAAAGTCTTGGCATACATCGCTTTTGTAATTAAAAACAATCTAATAAAACACATTAAGTTGGCAGAAAGGAATTAGACCAAATGAATAGTGGTCCTATATATAAACAGGCTAAAACCCACAGCTGTCTGTTCTGGGACGAGAGCCTGGTGATAGGAGTCAACTGACTATGCAGTCCACAGAAAAGAATGGGCTAAGTCTGTGGAGTTGGTTTTTTGTTGTTGTTGTTGTTGTTGTTAAGACAGGATTGGAACTTGTAGCAGAGGCTGTCCTCAAACTTGTGATCCTCTTACCTCAGTCTCCTGAGTCCTGGGATTATAGGGGATAATGGGCAAAGTCAAATGGAGCATGGGGGCTGGGGATGTAGCACAGTTGGAGGACTTCCTAACATGCGTGAAGCCCTGGGCTTAATCCTCAACACTGCGTAAACCTCATGCGCCAATTTATGTCTGTAATCCTAGCACTCAGGAGATGGAGGCAGGAGCATTAGGAGTTCAACGCTCACCTGCAGCTATGGCATGAGTTCAAGGCCAGCCTGGGTTATATGAAATCCTGTCTTAACCCACCCAAGTGCACATATTTGAAAGAGAGAGCAAGACAAGTACAAATGGGAGGAAGGGAGGGAGGGAGACAGAGAGGAAGGGCGGGAGGGTGGGCTTGGGTCAAGGCCAGCAGATGGATGATGGATGCTGGTCTCCTACTGATCAGTTGAGAGGTTGCTGCCGAGGTTAAACCAGCTGACATTCCCCTGTGCAAACCATCCCTTCCTCAGAACCCAGCTCCTTGTCTGAAGAAGGCAGCCACCAGGACAAGCCTGAAGCCTGAACTAACTCTCAAGGGAATGTCACAGCCAGCCCTTTCGTAACATCTGAGGCTAAGTGCTGTGATGGAGATCAGGAGCTGTAATGGGGCTGGGGCCAAGGAGAAATGGAGAAAAAGTAAGGAAGTTAACAGTTCTGGTTATTGTGGAGAATGGTGGCAAACATTTGAACACTGTGGGACATCTGTCTTATGTTGGAGGGAAGAAGGCGAACAGCAGACTGACAAGTGTGTGTGCTGACTGCGTGGTGTGACCCGGGTGCTGTACTGCGGCATCGCTTCCAGTGACCTGCCTCCAGCATCCTGGTGGGGAGACATGCCTCCTCACGGTCTACTCCCAACACCCCAAGCCCTGAGTAGAGCTAAAGTGGCTTGTGTTAACAGAAATCCGGGATCCACTTAGGGGCTCCACACAAATACCCAGTCAGGGCGAGGGGTGGGGGTGCCGTGCAAACACTGGGTAATATATGCCTGATGCCAAAACACAAATCTCTACTTGCGTATGTCCTCTTTGAAGTGCCATAAGCAAAAGAGAGAATAGTTATTCCTTTGTAGCTGGAGAAACTGAGGCACAAAGAAAGGGCCAGCGCTTTCTTCCGAGACAGAGCAGTGTTAGTAGCCCACATGTGTTGAGGGCCTCCATTGCACGTGCTCCATCAAAGACTTCAAGCACATTTCATTCGATCCGCAGAACAGTGCTGAGAAGAGATGACTATTATTAGCTCCCCTTTCTAGATGAAGACACGGACACTTGAGAGCTTAAACAAGGAGCCTAAGGTAGATAGTAAGTGGCTATGTGGAGAGTTATCCCCAGCGTTCTGCCTCCAGATATGCCTAACCACTATGAAACACTGCCTGGTTTGCTTCCCCAAGTCAAAGTTACCTGATTCTATTATTTCTTTTTTTATATATAAAATATTTATTTATTTATTTGAGAGCTTCAGATAGAGAGAGAAAGAGGCAGAGAGAGAGAGAGAGAATGGGCGCACCAGGGCCTCCAGCCACTGCAAACGAACTCCAGATGCGTGCGCCCCTTTGTGCATCTGGCTAACGTGGGTCCTGGGAAATGGAGCCTTGAACCAGAGTCCTTAGGCTTCACAGCCAAGCGCTTAAACGCTAAGCCATCTCTCCATCCCTGATTCTACTATTTTGGACATTAAATTCTTCGCATTTCCCCCTCTGGGTCTCTCTAGAAACCTGCTCAAGCCCTTCTAAGTGGAGGATTGCTGTCAGGTACTAGGGGATGTTGAGACGTGATAGGTATTTTGGAGTTGCTCCACACTTTGAAAATGACCTACCCTGGCTTATGCATCCACCACCCTGGCCACGCCCACATGCCTCCCAGCAACAGGAGATACTCAGTAGCCCTTGCAGCCACTGGCTCCACACGACCTATCTGGAATCAGGCCACTTTAAGAGAGGAATGTGGTCATGGATATTTGCAAGCGGCTCTGCCTGCTAACATGAGGCTCCGGCTGGAGGTGCTGACGTGAGGTCCCTTCGGGAGCTTCCCAGTAGCTCGTTTCCAGTGCTCAGAATTAGGGGTACCCTTGTTCCTGCTGCTTCCAGATAATATTTGCCGCGCTCTTTTAACAGATACGAGGAAAGTGTTATCGAACCCCAGCACCTTGTGAAACCTCTAGAAACTCTCTTTCACTGCCACATGCTGGGGTTTCCCTCTTGCAAATAAGTGGATGCATTCTGTGTTAAAGAAGGACCCTAAAACACAGAGGTGGGATCAAAGAGGGGAATGCTGCAGGCATTTCTCTCCTCACTCTGCCTCTTGTGAGAGGGTGGACAGAGGTGGCTTGGTGACCCATTACCAGACGGGTGGATCTGGCACAGCCTAGCCGCTCAGTGTGCTGGTGCTCCGAAATCCCAGGGTGTAGATTAGCTGTAACCCTAAGGAGCCTCTTGGGCCTCGCAATGAAGATCATCTTTCTTTCCTGTGGCCTGTCTTGGTGTTCTTATTGCTTGGTGTTGAGCTGGATGTGGAAGAATTCATCTCAGATGATTTTGCAACTGTTTATAACTTCCCACTCCTTTGATCTCCACATTCCTTTCTGCAGAGGGCTCAGGATCAAGCTGAGCTGATGGAGCAGCGACCCCAGTGGTTCAGGGTAGGGGTGCGGAGCCAGATTGCCTATGAATCCTGGCGCTGTCGTTACAGTGTGACTGACTCAGAACCTTCTAAGCCTGTTTCCTGACTTACCAAATGGGGATTATAGGAATGGCTGTCTCCGGGGTCTGTCCCGAGGTTTGCAAGTGTGCGATGGTGTTTACAAAGCCTCAAGCCTGGTGCAAGGTAAACTGTCAATAAATATTTGATGCTCACAGCTTCTTAGCTGGAGAACTTGGCTTACTGCTAGCCAGGTGAGAAAACTAGAGCACAGAGAGGAGGAGCAGGAGGCAGCCAGGGCTCCCAGCTCTGCCGGGGAAGAGGTTTCAGTCACCTGCCTGAGCGTAACTCCTTGAGGACAAGAGCAGGCCGTCCTCATGAGCACCTATGCGGTACCCACTCAGGAAACAGTTGATGGTCATTGTACTGCCCCATATTGTTTTGTATTTTTTATTTTATTTATTTATTTGTATGTGTGTGTGAGAGAGAAATAGGCAGAGAGAAAGAGAGAGAGAGACAGAAAGAGAATGGGCACTCAGGGCCTCCAGCCACTGCAAACAAACTCCAGATGCATGCATCCCCTTGCGCATCTTGCTTACGTGGATCCTGGGGAATTGAACCTGGGTCCTTAGGCCTTGCAGGCAAGTTCCTTAAATGCTAAGCCTTCTCTCCAGCCCCCACATTGTTTTAATGTTAGCATGAGACAAAAAAGATAGAGGCCAGCAGAATATAGACAATAGACTTCACCCCTCTGGCGCTCTGGTTTGTTCGGAGGAAGACTGCTCTGTCACTGACCTGCCTTCCAGATTTTGGCATGTGGACAGATTCCAGAAACAAGAAACTCAGTTCATGTAAACCCAGTGTGCACAGGAATGGTGGAAAGGCCTATGTGGGCCACGGTTCAACCAGGTGAGCCCTGGGAACATGTGTTCTCCTTTGGATCCCAGGGAGGTCCATTGGGAAACTGGTCTCTCCAGAAAGTGAGCATGGCTTTCCAAATTTGTTCTGCGTGTCTGGGGTTGAATGTTTTCATGGCATGCTTATGACCATGCCTTTGAGATGGTCAATATTCTTATGTTTTTTTTTTAATTTTTATTTTTTTTTATTTATTTGAGAGTGACAGACACAGAGAGAAAGACAGATAGAGGGAGAGAGAGAGAATGGGTGCGCCAGGGCTTCCAGCCTCTGCAAACGAACTCCAGACGCGTGCGCCCCCTTGTGCATCTGGCTAACGTGGGACCTGGGTAACCGAGCCTCGAACCGGGGTCCTTAGGCTTCACAGGCAAGTGCTTAACCGCTAAGCCATCTCTCCAGCCCCCTTATGTTTTTTTTTTTTTAACTTATAAAAGATGCTTTAAGATCTTTGAACCATGAATCTAAACAAATGCCACCAAATCCTTCACTTTGCCGGCTCACATCCACATACAGGAAAGTCTCAAATAAACATGCAAGGTCTGTGGGATGCTCTCAGTGACCAGAAAAGGCGAAGACCAGTTAATAACAATGGGCCTATAGGTAGTAAATGCACGATAAATGGATTTTTTTTTTAGTCTTCTTATAGCTTTATTATTATTTTATTTTGTTTGCAGTATAATTTATGTACGGTATTTACAGTTTGTAAATTTTCAGTGCAGATTTCCTTTCATTGGCATATGTAGTAAGTGTGGTGTACCAGCACATGTCTGTGCAGATGCCTGTGTCCCGGATGCACACGTATGGAAGCCAGAGAAAGATGTTGGGGGTCCTTTTCTATCCATCTTCTCTTATTCTCCTAAGACAGAACTCCCTGTGTTGTAGTTAGACCTGCTGGCCAGGGACCCCCAGCAATCCTCTTGTCTTCACTGGGGTTACAAGTACACACAGCTACACCCAGCTTTTCATGTGCGTCCTGGCGATGAAGCTGAAGTCCTTGTGCTTACTCACCAAGGCTCTTACCCACGGGCCATCGCCCAGCCCTTCAGTGTGCATGTCTGTAGGTTTCAACAAATACATCTTGTCATCTATAGCCCACCACAGTCAGCCCCTGGAATTCCCTCATGCTTCTCCCAACTCTCATCCCTGGCAGCCACTGATTTGTTTTCTGTCCCTATACCTTCGTCTTTTCCAGAATGTTATATAAATTGAATTATGTTGTTTTCATATCATATTATATAATGCCTTTGATACTCATCCACCTTGTGTGTATATCCGTTCTTTCCTTTTCTTAAAAAAATTATCCATTATTTATTTATTTGAGAAAGAGATAGATAGAAAGAGGCAGAGAGAGAGAGAATAGGTATGCCAGGGCCTCTAGCTGCTGCAAATGAACTCCAGATGCATGTGCCACCTTGTGCATCTGGCTTACATGGGTCCTGGGGATTCGAACCTGGGCCCTTAGACTTCATAGGCAAGCACCTTAACCGCTAAGCCATCTCTCTAAGCCCCTTTTCCTTTTTTTTTTTAAATCCCCAAGTAATATTCTATTGTGTGGATATATCACTTGGCTTATCCACCAGCAGTGAATAAACATTTAGATTGTTTACAATATTGGGTTTATGTAAATAAAGCCACTCTAAATATTTTTATAGACATTTTGGTTTGAACATAAGTTCTCATTGTTCTTGGGCAAATGCCTAGGGATTCCTATGTCATATGGTAAATGCATGTTTAATTCCATAAGAAGCTGCCATACTATTTTCCAAAGTTGCTCTACAATTTTGCATTTGCATAAGTCATGTGTGGGAGTTCCAGTTTACATTCTGATCAGTAGTTGTTATGTTAAGGGTTTTTTGTTCTTTTTTTCCTTAGATATTTGAATGTGCTGTAGTGGTATCTAACTGTGGCTTTAATTTGCATTTCCCTAATGACAAATAAAAATTGAGTATTGGTTCATATGTTTATTTTCCATTCACTTTTTCTTGGTGAAACATTTGTGAAGTTAGTTGAGGTTTTCTTTTTTATTAATGAATTCTTAGAATCCTTTATGCATTCTGTATATACAAGTTCCTTTTTTTTTTTCTTTTTATGAGGTAGGGTCTCACTGTAGCCCAGGCTGACCTGGAATTCATTTGGTAGTCTCAGGGTGGCCTTGAATTCATGGTGATTCTCCTATCTCTGCCTCCCAAGTGCTGGGATTAAAGGCGTGCGCCACCATGTCTGGTTACATACAAGTTCTTTATCAGATGCATGTTTTCCATACATTTTCTTTCCAGTGCACTGTTTATATTTTCAGTCTATTAGTAATGTCTTTGGAAACACAATTTTTTTTATTTAAGTGGTGAAATTTATCAAATTTTTGTTTTATCATAATTTATCTTTTAGAGATTATATATACTGTTGGTATCTAAATTATTTTGCTTACCCTAATGTCACCATTTTTTTATTTCTTTGTAGAAGGTTTATAGTTATTGGCTTTACATTATATGTGCAATCCATTTTGAGTTGATTTTTGTGTGTTCTAGTGTGAGGTCTAGGCCAGAATTTTTGCATATGGATGTCCAGTCATTTCAGCATCAGTTGTTAAAAAAAAAAAAAAAAAGTAAGCTATCCTTTTCCATTAAATTGTTTCTGTACCTTAGTCAAAAATCAACTGGTCACATATGTTGATCTATTTCCAGACCCTGTTCTAGGCTACTGCTGACATGCTTGCCTGTCCTCTTGCCATACTCTAACGACTGTCTTGGTAACACTAGCTTTATGGTGAGTTTTGAAGTCAGGGAGTGCGAGTCTTCCTGATTTCTTCTTCTCAAAGTGGTTTTGACTTCTCTTGTTTTTAACCTTTCCATAGAAAATTTTAAAAATCAGATTGTTAGCCGGACATGATGGCGCATTAATTCCAGCTTTAATTTAATGCTTTAATTACAGCACTTGGGAGACAGAGGTAGAAGGATGAGTTCAAGGCCACCCTGAGGCTACTGAGTGAATTCTAGGTCAGCCTGGGTTAGAGTGAGACCCTACCTTGAACCTCCCCCCAACAAAAAAAAATCAGATTGTTGATTGTTGATTTCTACCAGAAAGTCCTGTTAGGTGGCTGGAGAGATGGCTTAGCAATTAAGCACTTGCCTGTGAAGCCTAAGGACCCCAATTTGAGGCTGGATTCCTCAGGACCCATGTTAGCCAGATGCACAAGGGGGCGCGTGCCTCTGAAGTTCGTTTGTAGTGGCTGGAGGCCCTGGTGCACCCATTCATCCCCCCCCCCTCTCTCCCCCTGCTTTTTTCTGTCCCTCTTGCTACCAAATAAATAAATAAAATAAAAGTTTTAAAAAGTTTCCTGCTAGGATTTTGCCTGGCATTGCATTGGATTTATAGATCAGTGTTTAGAGAATTGACAGCTTAATAACATTGACTCTTTTAAACCCCGAGCATGTTCTATCACTCTGTCTAGATCTTTGATTTATTTCATCAGCATTTTATAATTTTCACCGTGTAGATCTTACATATATTTTGGTATATTTATAGCTATGTGTTTAATAGATTTTGGGATATTCTTGTTCATAAACATTTGTTGAATTCAGGATTGAACAGTTCAGTGTACTTGTGCGTGCTTTTCTTTTTTTCTTTATTTGAGAGAGAAGCGGGGTGGGGGAGAAAGAGAGAGGGCGGGATATGGGTGCTTCAGGGCCTCCAGCCACTGCAAACGAACTCCAGCTGCATGTGTCACCGTATGCATCTGTCTGTATGAGGGTAAAGGAGAATCAGACCTGGGTCCTTTAGCTTTGAAGACAGGTGCTTTAACCACTAAGCAATTTCTCCAACCCATTGTGCATGCTTTTCTGTCATCAAATACAAGATGCTAAAGTTTGATTGGAAAATTCATCAAACCTCTGAGGTCTAACGGGTCAGCAGTGAAGCTGAGAGGTGTGAGTGTAACTCTCAGAAGTAGAAACTCTGGGCTTTGTTCCGACATCCTCCTGCCATGTTCTTTAACCTCGGCATCTCCTTTCCCTGCCCAAGATCCACCTCCTGGTATGGGTCATATGGAGAAAGCTATACATGTCTGGGGCAGATGGGGCAGAGCTAGCTTTCTCTGGAGATATCACAGATGCAGAGGGGTAAGTAGCCTGTCTGACCATTCGTTTCTCACTCGTTGGCCTCCGTTGGCTGTAAACCTGCACCCTCCTTTGAGTCCTTTGAGGGAGGCATTGTCTTTTCAGAAGCCTTATGCTCCATTGGGGACTTGTAGACACTTGTATCTATTCCATCCAATTGATAGGTACGCATTGAACATGTACGATGTGCAAAGAACTTTCGGACCTCTATAATGAAAAGGACGCCCTTATTTTTAAGATATTTACAATAGGGCATTAGGTTGTTAAGTTTTCTTTGAAGTGGGGTGGAGGAGGTTGGCCTGGGCAACTTTTGGGTGCTGCTTTGGGTTGGTCGACTCAGGGGAGGAACCTGACATCGAGGTGGTTTAGGAGAGAGAGAGGGAGCGCAGATGCATGGAGAAGGGACAAAAGCGAACGAGAGCCTCAGAAAGGACAATGGGCTGGTGACAGTAAACTCCACCCTCTGTGTTCTTTCTTTTGCACCATGAGAGCATGTTGATCAAACTTGCCAACTTGCTACCACGATACGCTGTATGTTGCTTGTAAATCACAGTAGCTCTGACGGCCGGTGCTGTATAGTGTCTACGTTGCGGTCATACCACCTCATGTAATGTGGACATCAGCATTATGTGGTAGATTATGTGGTGGGTGGTGAGCGTGCCAAGGAGGCCCACAGACTGCTCTGAGAAGAAACTGCAGAATGAAGTCTGGTTCCTTCCTCATCTCATGGATGAGTGAAGTGGTTGAGTCAATGGGAAGACTTGGCTCCTCACGGTCATCTAGGAAGCCAGGTTGCTTCCATTGTGTGAACCTGCCATTAGCCTCTCAGGTAACTGAAAAAAGTCCGTGAGCTATGGGTCTTCTGCTTTGATCACATGAGATAATCGCACAGTAATAACAATAATGACACTTAACAGCTCGTGTGGGTGGACGTGCAGCGGACGGGGCTTGACACATTAAGGGTTTGGTCAATTCTGGTTTCCACTGTTGGCCCTGGGCTCTGCTCCATAGTCCCACCAAGAGCCCAGCACTTTCCTGAGAACGGTGAGTTACAGCATGACTTGAATGAGCCAAAGACTGGTGGTTCCCCATCAGCAGAGCCCAAGGAAGGGGCTGAAATCTGCCAAGTGGCTGACTGGTTCTGTCCCTGCAGGCCAAGAACACTGTGTCCAGCAGGAGCTGGCTTCCACACCCAAGGAGGCCTCACTTGCTCTTCCTGGGACTGGAGCTGCCCCTTGCAGGCACCTTCCCAGAGGACGGCCCAGTGGAGCCAGGCTCAGTGCCTTGGCCAGGGATGGGAAATCCCCTGGCCAGCACCCATTCCCTTAGGAGCCCTTATGGATCTAAGCATGGTTAAAAAAAAAAAAAAAGAACTGTAACTTTGTAACTTAACTTTTGTAAAAGTTGCAACACAAACGAATACATTGGTGCCCACAACGTATACATTATTTAAAGGTTAGACATTTCAAATAGCTCCTTTTGTTTGTGTGACAGATGTGTCAGGATAGAAACCATTCCAAGGCTGGCACTTCTGTGGCATGAGGAAGGAGGCATGAAAGACTTCTTTCTCCATGGAGTGGAGAGGCATCCCTGACTGGAAATGTGTGGGGAGGGGCTGCTACTCCCTTCAGCTTTGTGGGTGGGGATGCAGAGGTGGGGTTGGGTCTCAGCTGCTTTGAATGGGTTTCCAGGTGGGAAGAGGTTGGTAGGCGCTTGGGCCCCCATGCCACGTTCACCATGCAGTCTACATCAGAAAAGCTCTGGTAGGCGGGTGTGTGGCTGAGAAGCAGAAGCAGCAGTAATAGCATCAGGGCACCGAGGATGAACCCTTGGCGTACTGCCCCATGCCAGGTCTTCAGCCCTGTGGTCGCCTTGATCTCTGCAGAAGTCACACTTGTCCTCGTAAGGAGTGCCACGTCTCACATTTTGTCCCTTTATTCAACAAGTGGTCAGCGATGTTAGTAGCACCAGAGGTCTCCTCTGTCCACATCACCACCTGCAGCTGACACAATGCTTGCCTTCACTTTTTTTTGTTGTTGTTCATTTTTCTTTATTTGAGAGTGACAGAGAGAGATAGAAAGAAACAGATATATATGCATATATATATATATATATATATATATATATATATATAGAGAGAGAGAGAGAGAGAGAGAGAGAGAGAGAGAGAGAGAGAGAGAGAGAGAGAAAGAAAGAATGGGCACGCCAGTGCTTCCAGCCACTGCATACGAACTCCAGACGCGTGCGCCCCCTTGTGCATCTGGCTAACGTGGGTCCTGGGAAATCGAGCCTCAAAACAGGGTCCTTAGGCTTCACAGGCAAGTGCTTAACTACTAAGCCATCTCTCCAGCCCCACCTTCTTGTGTTAATCCACAGTTCTCAGGTTCAAAGAGCCTGACACACACACACACTCTCTCTCTCTCTTCTTAAAAATTTATTTTTATTTATTTATTGAAGAGAAGCAGAGAATGGGTGCACCAGGGCCTACAGCCACTGCAAATGAACTCCAGATGCATGTGCCATCATGTGCATCTGGCTTATGTGGGTTCTGGGGAATTGAACCTGGGTCCTTAGGCTTTGCAGGCAAACATCTTAACCACTAAGCCATCTCCCCAGCCAGCCCCCTGTCTCTTAACAAGGTCTTAGCCTCTTGGGTTTCCTTTTCTATCAATTATCTATTCATGTCCTTGGCTCTGAAAGGGAGAAGGATGGCAAGGAGTTTTGTTCAAGATGGGAAGGACTTGAACATGTTAACCTGAAGATGTAAGGAAGGCAAAGCTCAAGTTTTGTCCCAGGGTTGTACAATGGGCAGAAAGAAGGACTGTGGATCTGACCTTACTTGGCCACGGCAGCGAAGTTAGGGGGCGGGAAGGAGGTTGGGGAGTAGACTCAGTGCCTGGGGCCACCAGCAGTTTCCCCAATCCCATCTTGACTGTCCCCTCCCCTTGGGCCTAGAGCCAGTGGGTTTGGGTAGAAGGGGAAAGATATCCTCACACAGGTTCTAAGGAAATGCGCTCTATTGTGCTTCTAAACGTTGAACAGTGTACTTGTGGGGGGCTGGGGAGCTGGCTCAGAAGGCACAGTGCTTGCCGCATGAGTGTGAGGGCCTGAGTTTGGATCCTCAGAACCCACAGAAAGCTGGATGCAGCAGCAATCTTAGTACTCCGATTGCGAGATGGGACATGGAGTCAGAAGATTCCAGAATCTTAGAGTTCAGTTACACAGGTGTACACAACAGAGAACAGCAGAGACACCCTGTCACATCAAATAAGGTGTAAGTTGAAGACCAATCCCCGAGGTTGTCCTCTGACCTGCGCATGTGCACTTGGCATGCACGTACCTGCGCTCGCTCACTCTCTCACACACACACAAAGATCAACCTTTGTTTTCTTTTGATTTTTTTTTTGTTTTGTTTTGTTTTTTGGTTTTTCGAGGTAGGGTCTCACTCTGGTCCAGGCTGACCTGGAATTAACTCTGTAGTCTCAGGGTGGCCTTGAACTCATGGCGATCCTCCTACCTCTGTCTCCCGAGTGCTGGGATTAAAGGCGTGCACCACCACGCCCAGCATTTGTTTTGTTTTAAACATTCGTTTTATTTTATTTATTTGAGAGAGAAAGGGGGGATGGAGAATGGGCGTGCCAAGGCCTTCAGCTACTGCAAACAAACTCCAGACACATGTACCACCTTGTGCATCTGGCTTATGTGGGTCCTGGGGAATCAAACCTGGGTCCTTTGGCTTTGCGGGCAAATGCCTCAACTGCTAAGCCAACCCTCCAGATCTAATAGTGATTTTTTTTTTTTTTTTTTTTTTTTTTTTTAGTTTGAGAGTGACAGACAGAAGGAGGCAGAGAGAGAGAGAGAGAGAGAGAATGGGCGCTTCAGGGCCTCCAGCCACTGCAAACGAATTCCAGACGCATGCGCCCCCTTGTGCATCTGGCTAACGTGGGTCCTGGGGAATCGAGCCTCGAACCAGGGTCCTTAGGCTTCACAGGCAAGCGCTTAACCTCTAAGCCATCTCTCTAGCCCGTGATTGTTTTTTAAAGATCAATCTTTGTTTTAAAGTGCAAGAGGAGAGAGGGATGGCTAGATTTTGGTGTGTGGGATGTGCCGCAAATCAAGTGGAGGCACAGAGCATAGTGAACAGAGTCAGCACGAGGGAGAGGCTGAGCGCAGCCACCGGTGCGACAGTTGCAGACTCGACTGTGTTGCTGAGAGCTTACGAGGTGCTGTGCAAGGTGGGTTGAGAGGCCTGCGCACGGACAGAGGTGGACCTTGACACAAAGCCTGGCAAGAAGTGCTGAGAGCCTGAAGACGGAGCTTTAGAACATAAAGGAAGGGTGCACGGGAGATGCTTTATGGACTCACAGCAGTTAGCCTTAGGGATAACAGAGAGCAAATGAGAGCTTAGTGCACCTCGGCGGGAGAACTGTACAAGTGATTATTCGGGGCAAGGAGTGTGGTGGGAGGGAGATTTACAGAGGATCCAGAGGGAGATTAGGTCTCTAGGGAGAGGACAATATTCACTGGGTCTTCCACGCAGCGCTGGACACTGGGACTTCATGAGGGCTGAGACAGACACGTCCGCTGCCCACAAGGAGCCTATAGAGTGGGGAAGGGAAGGGGGAAGAGGAGAGCATAAACAACAGATGAATAAGTCGTCCTGATGGTCAGGCCGAGCGCTGAGGCCCAGGATGAGCGAAGGTTCCCCGGGGGGAGGACTTCGAAAGTGAGGCGACACCCAGGAGGAACCGCGAGGGGTGGGGAAGGTGTAAAGATGCTGCGAGCGGACAGCACGGCGCGCACCAGGTCCCAGCGCTGAGGAGGTGATGAGCGAGGGGCGCTTCAAGAAGGCTTGGAGGCTACAGGCAACGCAGGCAAGCGGGTGAGCTGAGCCAGGGAAGCAGAAGTCAGCCCAGGCCGGATGGCAGGGCCATGCTAAGGGGCTGACTTGGATTCTAAGCTCCACGTGTACTTTAGGATCGTGACTACAGCGTTCCTCCCCTCATCTGTGGCTTTAATCCTCATAGTCTCAGTGACTGGTGGTTTAGTTACTTCAGCCTGAACATATTAAATGAAAGTTTCAGAAATAAACAATTTTTTTTAATATTTTTTTTCTTCAATTTTTATTTATTTATTTGAGAGCAACAGATAGAGGGAGAGAGAGAGAGAGAGAATGGGCGCGTGCGCCCCCTTGTGCATCTGGCTAACGTGGGACCTGGGGAACCGAGCCTCAAACCGGGGTCCATAGGCTTCACAGGCGAGCGCTTAACCGCTAAACCATCTCTCCAGCCCAGAAATAAACAATTTTTAAAAAGCTTTAGACTGCATGGTGTTCTTGGACCCAAATCGTTCTTTGGCCAGCATATCCATGCTGCACATGCTACCTGCCTGTCCGGTCACTTACTTGCCCTCTTCTCTTAACAGTTTGACTGTCACGGTACCACAGTGCTTGTGTCTAAGCAGCTCTGATTTTACTTAATGCCCCCAAAGTGCAGGAGTAGTTATATTAGCAAATTTTTTTACAGTGTATTGTTATAGTTGTTTTATTCTATCAGTTGTATCGATCTACTGTGCCTGATTATAAACTTTATTATAGGTGTGCATATGTGTATAGGGAAAATACTCACATAGAGATTTCTGTTCTACCTGAGGTCTTGAGCATCTACTGGGGGATCTTGGAACATATCTCTTATGGATAAGGGTAGACTCTGTATTTTATAAATTTAATTTATCATGACGTAAAATTTGTGTGTGTGTGTGTGTGTGTGTGTGCATGAATGTGTGAGCATGTTCATGTATGTGGGTGCAAGCGCCTGCATTCCACAGCACCCGTGTGGAGGTCAGAAGATACTGTCATGCGTCGATTTTCTCTGTCCTCCTTGCTGCAGGCAGGGTCTTACATTGCTGCTTACCTCTGCAGTTGCCAGGCCAGCTGGCCTGTGAGAGTCAAGGAAATTCTTGTGTCCATCTCCTTTTTCCCATGGGTCCCTGGGGTTATAGACGCCTGCCACAGTGACTGGCTTTTACATGGGTGCTGGGGTTTCACACTCAGGTCCTCACAATTTATTCCCTGAGCCATCTCCCCAGCCATAAATGTAAGTTGCCTCAAAAAATGCTGGTGGGATGGGGGTTAAGACAGGTCTTACTCTATAGCCCAGGCTAGCCTAGAGCTATGTCATCCAGGCTGGCCTGAAACTATGGTGATCTTGCTGTAACCTCCCGAATGCTGGCATTACAAGCGTGAACCAAGATAGCCAGCTTCAAAATTTTTCTTATACTGATCTTCATGTCTATTCAGAATCAGAGGCTAGCATCATAGACCCCATGTATCTTTCACCCCAGCTCAGTTGTTAGGGGTCTTCCCTTTGGTTCTCTTGCTGCCCACTTGATTAAAACACATTTAAACAAATACCAGGCATCATGTCATGTCCACCACCGCACTCTTCTATATTGTTAAAACTTCCAGTGTGGGACTGGGGAAATGGCTCAGTGGCTAAAGGCACTTTCTTACAAAGCCTAGCTGCCCAGGTTCTATTTCCCAGCATGCACATAAAACCAGACTACAGACCCAAAATGGCACATGACATTTGCAGCAGCAGGAGACCTTGACACAGTACACACTATACACACACACACGGAGAGGGAGAGAAATAAAAGTTTTTAAATCTGGTTGTTTATTTTTTTCATAACCATAATTCTACTATCATACCTAACTCAATTGACTGTAGTTCCTGATTATTACCTAAAATTGAGTCCTTAGTACAGACATTCTAGATTGCCTCATAATGTTTTGATAGTTGTTTTGTGATTCAAGATCCCAACAAGGTACACATTATTTGGTTATTATATTTCCTAAGTCTCTCTTGGTCTACAATAATCCTTACTCTTTGCCTCCTTTTTCTGTCTTTGTTTTAATGATATTTAATTTTTGAAGAAACTAAATCAGTTGTCTATAGGGTACTGACATTCTGGGTTTGTCTTTTTGCATCCTCATTTAACTTGTCTCAATTTCATGTAATTCCTGAAAATCTGAAGCTAGCTCCAAAGACATGCTCATGTCGAAGTTCAACAATTTTGGCAAAAATATCCCAGGTCGTTGGAAAGTATTATACTAAGTGAGGTAATTCAGACCCAGAAAGCCAAGCGCCACATGTTCTCTCTCATATGTGGATCCTAGCTACAGATGACTGGGCTTCTGCGTGAGAATGAAAATACTTAGTAGCAGAGGCCAGTAAGTTAAAAAGGAGACATAAAGGGTAGAGAAAGGAAGAGGGGAGGATACTTAATAGGTTGATATTGTATATATGTAATTACAATGATTGTAATGGGGAAGTAATATGATGGAGAATGGAATTTCAAATGGGAAAGTGTGGGGGTGGGGAGGGAGGGAATTACCATGGGATATATTTTATAATCATGGAAAATGTTAATAAAAATTAAAAAAAAATATCCCAGGACGTGATTGATGTCTTTCGTGGTACATCTTATCAAGAGGCACACAATGTCTAATCCTGCTCTTGATGGCAACATTCATTCGTTATTTTCTGAATCAGTTATTTCACTAGAAATAGTCAATTACCATTTGGAATTTTTTGTTTATTTTTATTTATTTGAGAGCGACAGACAGACAAACAGAGAAAGAGGCAGAGAGAGAGAGAGAGAGAATGGGCACACCAGGGCCTCCAGCCACTGCAAACGAACTCCAGGTGCATGCACTACCTTATGCATCTGGCTAACATGGGTCCTGGGGAATTGAGGCTCGAACCAGGGTCCTTAGGCTTCACAAGCAAGCACTCAACCGCTAAGCCATCTCTCCAGCCCCTAATACCATTTTAAATTTATTTCAACTACTCTTGACCATTTCCAATATCCAGACCTCACTACAGTGTTGAGACCTCATGAACTCTTACAGTTTTCCTCTGAGAAGAGAAGTTACTATAGGTTTTGGAGAAAAGAAGAAAAATTGGACATTTAACTTTTTGTCAATTCAACTACTATAAAACATTACTTATTCTGGGAGAAGAGACCAGGGTTGATCTTGAAGAAGTTAAGTTGAGAGAGAAAAGAGGAATTAGGACTGGGTCGTGATAGCCTTCTGTCAATGTCAGCAGTAAACCAGGAAATACCAAGAGAGGAGAGTCACTGAAGACTATGTACTGAAAGGTGTGGGACTTGAAGTGTTTTGGAATTTAGATTGTCATTTCTGATTTTGGAATATTGACATACACACACACACATATATATACATATATATATATATGTATATATATGTATGTATGTATAAAACAATGAGATACTTTAGAGAGGGAGCCAAAGGATAAGTGTGAAATTAATTCGCTTCATGTGTATCTTGTATACATAGCCTTGGGTAATTTTATGCAGTCTTTTGAGTGAGCCTGAGTGTTGACTGTAACCTATCGTGAGGTCAGGCCCAGAGGAATTTTTCTACTTGCGGCATCATGTCAGTGCTCGAAATTTCTGAATTTGGAGTTTTTTCAAATTTTCCGTCTTCAACCTGTATGTAAGAGTGCTGTCTCCCCTCTCGCCTCCAATTGTCCCAGTGGTCCTTTGCCTCTGGGCAGGAGGCGAGGTGCTGGTAGATGCTGTTCTGGAGCACCAACCCCTGGAAGCACTGGTAGAGCCGGGCTCCCCACCCCACGCCCATCCCAGCAGCTGCGGCGTAGCTGGAGCCAGTTCTTAGTCGGAGATTTTGTTTTCCATGATGAGGGTGGGCAAGTTGTGACATGAAGTCCCTGCCTAGTAACAGAAACTAGCACGGGGACACTGGGAATGGCCTCACCAAACAGTAATAGTCAAGAGTGACCAAGTGGCTGGCAACCACAGACAGGAATCTTGGGGCTCTAAGAACCCCAAGCCCCAACCCTACTGCTGGGCAGCCAGGCTGGGTTAGAAGGGGAACTTCAGGAAGTGGAAAAGCAGAGTGTGTTTTGAGGAGGAGAAATGACTTGTCCAGACACTGTTGGTGGTGTCCGGCTGCTGGGAAGGTGGCTCATGGGTGACATTTACCCGGGATGCACTGTGGCCCCACAGTGCTGGAAGTCCCCCGTTCCGCTGTCCTGGGAGCTATGTGCTGGGTCTTAGGTATGTTATGACTGAACTGCAATTAACAGATGGAGATAGTGAGAGCCATTAGATAGCAGACTACCCTTGGGAGTGGGGAGGAAGGTAGGTTTAGAGCAAGCATTCTACCATCCCATTGCTTCCCATTCTGTTTTGGTGTATATGCAGGTGAATGTGTTTTTATGTATTTGACTGTTCTTTAAGGTGTTTGTGAACACGCCATGTGATTATGATCAGAGAGAGTGGATAGGGCATGTTCCCTCATTGGTTACCAGGGGAACTTGAGGATTTAATCTCCTAACTGGGGTTGTCATAGTACCTAACAGGTTAAAAGCAGCTTTGAGGTAGCACAGAAAGCAGAGCAAACTAGAAAACAGATGAGAGGCAAACCAGGCAAAGCAGCGGGTCTAAATCCTGCTTAAGGAAGTTGGTGTCTGAGCAGCTACATCGGCCTCCACCTCAACCCCGTTTCCTGGAAGTCTGCACTTTGTTGCTTCCCTCCTATGAGGGACCTGGGGAAGAAAAAGGGGTACGGCTTATCCCATTGGAGATCTTGGGGAGGGAGGGGTGTGTATTCCTTTTGCGTGGGGGCTGTGGGAACGATGACAGGAGCCACAACTCAGCCTGATGGGTGAGCTTTGTGACCACTTGCACTTTGCCAGGTCCTCACCCATGAGCTGGCCAGGGCACATGAGGCTGGGATTCCGAAGCCTAACGTTTGCTCTAGAGGCAGACCGGCTCCTGGCTGTGTTTGAAAGGCTTGTGTCAGAGCCGCTGTACAATCACCCTGTTGAGTAGGCACATTCTTTCGGCGAGCGTGCGCGCTGTGTAAATCATATGGGGCTGTTCAGCACGGAGCTGTGTGTGGGCAAGTTTCTGGGGACCTGACCTATGCAGGATGACCTAAGGACAGGAGATGGCAGCTCACAGGTAAGGGTAACTCTGGAGATGGGACTGCCCTGCTACTAAACATGCAGATCTATGGTCACCATGGCACGTAGGCTGCCCTGGGCCAGGGAAGACGGACCTTAACTTTGACAACGGTTTTGATGGCTTGAGAAGGACTTTTTTATGGGGGGGGGTGCTTCAGGGTAACCAGGAAATGAGTGCACAAGGAACTGTCTCAAACATATCCCCCCCACCCTGGGCTTGCTGAGAGAGGGGCATAGAGTCTAAGTTTAGTTCTGTGCTTGTGGTCCTCCATGAAGTATAAGGGACCACTGTGAATGCACACATGACTTACACATTTGAAAAGTGACCATGTCATCTCATTTTCAATCCCCCCACCAGGTATCAACTTGAATGCCATTTCTGTGACTCCTCATCTGATTAAGTATTCCCCCCTCCCCATCAACCCTCACCCTGCGCTTTTGTTTCTAGACCCAGTGGTCTCTTTATAGTCAGGCCTTTGAGGGACCACGGTGACCGTAATGAAAGGAGGCATGGGTGATGCTGAGGAAACCTGGAGTTGAACTTGATTTCAGGTACACTGTAGGGGTTCTTTCATCAACAGCTTTCCTGTCTTGCTATTTTCTTCCTGTCTGCCCTCACATCTGATTTTCTGACAGCATCCTTGCCGGAGCACATGGGCCCATGCCACCACCCCTTGACTCTGATGAAATGCCATCTGGGCAGGGGCTGGGCTGTTAGGAGGAAGGCCTCGTTTTCCTTGATAAATCTTCTTTCTGTGTTATCTGGCTTTTCCACAAACAAATAAGGAAGCAAGTAAACAAACATGCATCTAGACACACAGACTTTTTTCCCCCACATCCCTGGCAGACCCACTGCCTGGCTGTTGCTTTTCTGAGCCGCATTCTCAGGAAGGATGGCGTTTTTAAGCAGGATGAATTGCAGGCGAGTCACTGTTCTCCTGCACCAGGGGCCATCAATCTTGCCTTGAACGCCAGGTTCTGCCGGTCTGCCTGCACAGGCTCATCTTTCTGGGGCAGACTTATTTACGGAGCCACGGCTAAGGTAATCTCACTCCCCGGCCCCACGGCCCGGGCCTCTCTCAGCCACTCTTAAAAATAGCCCAGGATGAGGAGGGCGAGCCAGGGTCTGGTTACCTCCTGTGCTCAGGGATTGGTCTTACCTCACCGCCTATGTCTGCCAGCTTGGTCCTTCTCAGGGGGGCTGCTGGACAGACTTGTGACCCCATGGGGGTGTCGGTTCGTAAGTCCCTCTTCAGCTTAAGCCTCTAAACCAGTGGTCACATCGCTTAAAGGAGATGGGAAAGGCATGGCGAGTGGAGAATCCCTTTTAGGTCGCTTTGCTCAAGTCTTTGAGCAGGAAATGTCAGCCCTGGAAGCAGCGTATACATGCATGGAGGGGGAAAAGCTATTCAAAGGGACAAAGTGCTGTTGGCCACAGCCCTGTCAAGCCGGCATATGCTTTGTTTGGGTTAGGACTGATTTTTTTTCCCAACTTTCATGGTCCCTTTCCCTGAGCAGCAGGCAATACCTTTACCCAGGCATGGTGGCTGGAGAATACCATCTGTCCTCATGGGCCATATTCTTTCTCTATCTGCATTCCTAAAAGCAGTCCGGCCAAGGGAAATAAGCTGGGCTACAATTTGGCCTTTTGCTCTAAGCCAGTACAGTAGTTCCCTAGATGACCTTGGGGAGGCTTCCAAGTGTTAGGCCTGGGTTGTTTTTTTTTTTTCCCCCTTGTGCAATTAAGGTGGATAATTCTAGCTCCTATCTTATTTACCTCAAAGGGATGTGGTGGGATTGATTCATCAGATCGGGGGACAAAATGTCTGAAATGACTCTGAGTTTGAAAAATAAGGTCTGCAGTACTGTGCCAGAACTGGTGAGCATGCTTCGTGTCTTTAGCCCGTGTGCGCCTTGTTGGGAAGAGGGTCCGTGTGTTGGATGCGAGCCGCCACCTTGGGAATGTGTTTGTGCTGGAGCCCGTGTGTTTTTGTTGATGGATATGAGAATCTGGTGTATGGGTGTATGGAGAGATTGCCCAGTGGTTAAAGAAATTTGCTTGCAAAGCCTAAAGGCCCAGATTACCCATGTAAGCCAGATGCACAAAGTGACGCATGCCTCTGGAGTTCATTTGCAGTAGCAGGAGGCCCTGGAGCATGCATTTCTCTCTCTCTCTCTCGCCACTTGTAAATAAATAAAAAGTTTTTAAAACAGAGAATATGGTATATGGTCCTATAGTTGGTGACACTTGTCATTTGCCTGTCACCTTGCCTCTACTCCCCATTCCCACTGTTTCCATCTCCTGAATGTAAAGGCTCTGGGCTTCCTGTTTCTGTCTCACACATTTGAACTTGGAGTCCCAGAAGTTCTCAGGAAAATGACTGAATGTTAGGTACAGATAAGGGAAGCTAATCATGCCCCAAAGATCTGGAACATTCATAACCATGGTGACCCCTCTGGCATCACGTCTCACCTTCCCCCTACTTTCCCCATACTCCGGCTATGCTTTTTGTTTTAAATTTTTTAAATATTTTATTCATTTATTTATTTTGAAAGAGAGAAAGAGAGGCAGACACACAGAGAGAAATGGGCACTCCAGAATCTCTAACTACTGCAAATGAGCTCCAAACACATGTGCCACCTTATGCCTCTGGCTTACGTGGGTACTGGGGGATTGAACCTGGGTCCTTTGGCTTTGCAGACAAGTGTCTTAAAGCACTAAGCCATCTCTGGAGCCTAACTCCAGCTATGCTTAAGCTTCTCAGTCTTGCTGTGTGCTTTCTCACCTCTAAACTATGGCACCTGCTCTTGTCCATTTCCACCTGTCCCCTCATGGATTCCTTCAGCCTTCCTTGGAAATCATTTATCCATCACCCTGAACTACCCTTGGCACCCAGTCCCTAACATACCCAGCCACGGCACCCTGTGTATGTTATTATAATTGTCCGTTTTATTGTTGTTACCCTTGCCAGAGTATTAGCTCCGTAAGGATACGGGCCCTTCGTGTCTTACTCAAGGCCCAGCACAGTCCGCGCCTCCTCATTGGAACTTGGCGCATATTTGAGTTCACTGTGAGGAATAAGTGAATGAATGAATGAATGAGCAGCAAGGGTAAGTGGAGGGCAAGTGAGTGCTCTCGATGCCTGTGCTCGTCGCATGCACACGTGACGTATGGCTCCGTTATCCCTGCAGTGGTCTGTCTATCTAGTGCCACGTGCTGCTGGGCTGGACGGGACGACAGGCTCCCCCGGGGTTGCTTGGGCTAGTCTGGGATTCAACAGGAGACTTTATCCCGGTACCTGGTTACACTTCAAAGAAGGCGGTAAAACGAGCTCAACTTTCCAAAGAAAAGAACTCAGGGATCTTGACCAACCTCAGTGAAGAAAGACACTCCCCCACACTTGGAGGCTTGTGGCTTAAGTGTCAGCTTAATGCTCACAGCATGCACCCCCCATTCCTGTTTGAGTCATCCAATGTCCCCCTTCTCCCCTCCTTTTGCCTGTCCCCATCTCTTCCCCATCAGGTTGGCTTCTGGTCTCAGGCCACCAAGTGGAGGCTGCTCTTCCCAGCCTGCCCCCTCACCCACATACATACCAGTTTCTGGTGCCCAGGAGAGCTGTCCCTCTAGCTCCCCAAAGCAGTGGCAGCGGGGGTTTGAAGGAAGCTGTCTTGCTGCGACTGACGTCTCCACCTGCTGGCCAGCCTGAGCCTGGCTGCGTGCGGCTCTCCATCTCCATCTCTGTCCGCGCCACTGCCGCCGTTACTATTTCTGCTACCGCACTATTTTATAACACAGGAACCCGAGACCCTGGGTAAGAAGCCCTGGCAGATGGCACAGTGTGATGCCCCCACCACAATCTGCTTCTGTTGGATGTTCCCAATAAGTTTCCCCTAAGGGGGGGAAAAAAAGAGCAATGGGCTGAGGAGCTAACCCTCTGACTGTATTGCTGTCCCCTAGGGACCCTTCCATGAAGACTGAGGCAGGCATAGCTGTTAAGAAGAGCCTGCTGACATGACATCCGCCACAGAGTTTGAAAATGTGGGCAACCAGCCACCATACAGCCGGATCAATGCCCGCTGGGATGCCCCGGACGACGAGCTGGATAATGACAACAGCTCAGCCAGGCTCTTTGAGAGGTCCCGGATCAAGGCCTTGGCAGGTACTTCTTGGGGCCGTGGGGGTTAGTTAGAGGAGTGCTCACAGTCCCCTGCAGGTCCGTGCCCCTTCTCACCGTGATGAAGCCCCTGTGTGTGTCTGGTGAGCCCTGCGGTGGCAGTGTTGGAGACACCTTTGCCCAGCTCAGGGAACACCCCTTCCTCAGGGAGCGCGGGCGACAGTAGCTTGCCTGTGTACCCTCCACTTCCTCCCAGGTGCCCTGAGAGGCAGGGAGGTGCTGGAGTTGGTGGGCCAGGCAGGCCCGCCCTCTGCCCGGGTCCAGAATGGCCTGGGGCCAAAGTCAGAAGTACGAGGAAGCCTGGGTGCACAGCTAGGCTCAAATGAGAGGGGCATCCAGTGCACGTGGTGACCTGGCTGGGCTCAGAGAGACCATCCTATCTATGGTCCCAAAAGAAAAGAGAAAATTGAGAACAGATAGCATCCTAGAATCCTCTCCACTCTGCCTCAGGAGGAGGATTTTCTGTTTGGAGCTCTTATCCTTGAACTGGAATTAAATTTGTACTTAGCAGGCTTATAATGGTGTCTCTCTCTCTCTCTCTCTCTCTCTCTCTCTCTCTCTCTCTCTCTCTCTGTGTGTGTGTGTGTGTGTGTGTGTGTGTGTGTGTGTGTGTATGTGTGTGTAGGGGATAAAATACCTGACATGTCTAGCAGAAGTGTTTTGTTTTGTTTTTTTTCCTCCCTCTGCTAGCTGACATCTGATTCTTGGGGATTTTTTAAAATCCCTTACCAACTCTGTTTCTATTGTTTCTCTAGAACTTGACTTCAGTTCTTGGACAATGAAGAAAGTTTGAGGCATATAGGGTATGTGGCACTAGAAGGGCTCCTTTACCTGATCCACCCGTGGTCAGACCAGAGTGGGCAGAACCCATCACCGATGGCTCCTTGTGTCCCCTGGTCAGAAAAACGCAACCATGCCCATGGGGACTCTTTGGAATTGTTCTCCCACCTTCTGTTATGGTCCTACTGGAAATTCATGATGCTGTCCTCCCTCTAGTCCATTCCCAGATTCCACAGTCCCTGGCTGACCTTGATGTGTGAGCAAGACCCTAGACTCCTCAGGAATTACATTGGCCTTTTCGTCTCTTTGCAAAAAGAGAATATGGCATCTCATCTCCCTCGTCATGATAGGACTAAAACATCACCCTTTATGTCCTGATTCTTACAGGAAACTTCCTTGCTTCTTCCCTTGTCTCCTCACCTTTCCTAGCTCCCTCCCCCTCCCCAAAACCCATCTTTGGTTTTCTGTGGAGAAATGGCAGTGACCCCTGGGATTTTAACCTGTGATTTTAACCTCTTTAAATAACAAAACCTGGCTGACACCTTTGGCTTTGCCATTCTGGTTTATTTTTCTTTCTCCATGGTGGCTGCATTTGGCTGCAGTGACCTTGGCAATGTGGGTAGAGAGAGCGGGTGCAATGTTCTATAAAATTTGCTGAAGGACAGAATGAGGAGTGGGACTGTCCTGAGTGTGCACATTCTTTGATCTGTTTCCCAGATGCCACATATATGGCATATGATACATACATCATATATATGTGTGTGTGTGTGTGTGTGTGTATTCTTAGGAAACCAAGATGAATACCATTTTAACAATTATTTATTGTGCTTCTACTAAGTTTAAGGCTAACACCAAGGCTGGAAATATGGCTCAGTGGTTAAGGTGCTTGCCTACAAAGCCAAAGGACCCAGGTTTGATTCCCCAGTACCCATGTATAGCTAAATGAACAAGGTGGCACATGCATCTGGAATTTGCAGTGATTAAAGGCCCTGGTAGGTCCATTCTCTCTCTAATAAATAAATACATTTTTAAATAAAAAAAGGCTAACCCCCAAGCCAGATATGAAAGGAGGTATGGGGGGAGGAACCATAGAAATGAATTTAATAAAGCATCTGTCTCTAAGGACTTCATAACCTATTAGGGGAAAATGAACTATGCTCACAATTAATTAGCATGAATAGAATTAGGGGAGAACTGTGAGGAAGGCACATAAATTAAATGGCAACGAGAGAGTCAAGGAGGAGATGCACAGAGAATCAGAATAGTTTGTGGAGGCGGCAGTCCAGGAGCTGAAGGGTGCCTGTGACCTGGGCGGGCAGAAGGGCTAAGGGCGCCTCTGGTTGGTTTGTGGGTGGGGCAGCCAGAGCAGATGAGGTGTGTAGGACACTGGTGGAGGTGGGTTTAAAGAGGCATGAATGAGGCTGGAAAGATGCCTGAGTGGTTAAGGCACTTACCTGCAAAGCATAAGGACCCAGGTTCAATTCCCCAGAACCCACATAAGCCAGATGCACAAGGTGGCACATGCGTCTGGAGATTGTTTGCAATGGCTGGAGGTTCTGGTGTGGGCACTCTGTATATGTCTGTCTCTCTCAAATAAAAAAATAAATAGATAGATAGATAGATAGATAGATAGATAGATAGATAAATGATAGATAGATAATTTTTTTTTTTAAAGAAGCATAAACAAGAGGAAATGAGGGCATCCCATGAGAAACTGCACACGCATCCCTGGTTGATCAGGAACAAGCCTACATTGACCTTGCCCGTGCCTGGGCCTGGTTGAAACTATGAGCTCCTTTCCTCCCTCCAGGGACAGGGCCTCTTTCAGACTGTAAAGTCATGTGTCCAGACCTTAGCTCCCAAAACCTGGTTACAAATTAAACAGGGAAGTCTGGGATCCTTTCAGTGTTTTAACCAATAACCTAAGCAGTTGACTGGCTCCTGAGAAATACTTGGGAGTGACTTCTGTTAGAACCTAACAGTCTGAGAAGGTCTGCCAGGATGGAACCCATTCTGCTGGATGGGCAGAGCAGAGAAAGGGAGCATGTCACATTTTCCCAGGGTTATTTTTGTATGTATGTGTGGGGGACACATGTGCATATATGTCCATGCCTCTGGAGCCTAGAGGACAGTCTTGGATGTCACCCTCAGGTACACCAATCTGCCTCTTTTTATTTATTTATTTGTTTATTTATTTTGGGGGGGGGTTCGAGGTAGGGTCTCACCCTAGCTCAGGCTGACCTGGAATTCACTATGTAGCCTCAGGGTGGCCTTGAACTCACAGCGATCCTCCTTCCTCTGCCTCCTGAGGGCTGGGATCAAAGGCGTGCGTCACCTCGCCCGGCCCTATTCTGCCTTTCATACTGTTGCTGCCGATTCCTCCCTGGGCCTAACTAAACAAGCCGCCTGGCTGCCCTGACCTCACGTGTGAAAACCTGACTGCGCTCCAGAACGGCTGACTTTTTAATGTGACGTGCCTGACTAAGGTGAAGGGGAGGATGAGGAAGAAACCTTGACCTTGGCAATGCCAAGGTGAGGGCTGGGGCTCGGCAGTAATAGTTTCCTTAGATCTCTGAGCAGATCTTGACCCGCTAATGTCAATCTCCAGCTGGCAGCACGTGCCACGGTGAAGTGGGGTGGCGCAGAGGCTGCCTCCTGACTTGGGGCTTTCGTGACTGTTTCCGGTGCATTTCTACCTTCGGAGCCTGCTTGACGGGATTCGAGGAAAGGAAACAGCTCAAAAGCCCAAGTTCCTGTCCTCACAGAAAGTTCTGGCCTTCATGTTTCAGTTGTAAGGCTCCCGGGCTCTCCTGGAGCGACCCTCGCTGTGGCTCAAACCCTGTTTTCTTTCCTTTCCCCTTTTCACTGCTGACCTCCACTCACAAACAGGGGTGGCCACCTGCAAGGGAGATGAAGGGCTGCAGGGGGTGACCAGCCACAGCACTGTCCTCTGGACTCACCTCAACCCAGGAGCTCTGTGCCTTCCGCACCCTCTGCCCTGTACCTGGTGGGCAAGGCGGAAGTGGTGGAGGCACGCAACAGAAGGGTGCCAGCTTTCTCCTTGCCTACCCTTCCTCCTTCCCACTCCCCTGCCTTACACAGGCGCGCAACGTGGCATCCTGCGCCCCATGTGCCACCTGCTGTGTGATTTATGGCTCCTCGAGGCAGAGGCATCTCCAAGGTTTCAGCAGGGCTGCAGTCCAGGGCCTCCCAAGAGGGGCCTGTGAGGAAGAAAGGATGACACATTCTGTCTCCATCTTCCTCCTGTGCTCTGCCCGGTCAAGCAGTCACGAAGGGAGAAAGTGAACAGAGCCTTTCTTTTTAAAACCAGGGCCTGGGCTGGAGAGATGGCTTAGCGGTTAAGCGCTTGCCTATGAAGCCTAAGGACCCCGGTTCGAGGCTCGGTTCCCCAAGTCCCACGTTAGCCAGATGCACAAGGGGGCGCACGCGTCTGGAGTTCATTTGCAGAGGCTGGAAGCCCTGGCGCGCCCATTCTCTCTCTCTCCATCTGTCTTTCTCTCTGTGTCTGTTGCTCCCAAATAAATAAATAAAAAATTTAAAAAATATATTTAAAAAATAAAAAAAATAAAAAATAAAACCAGGGCCATGGCATTATGTGGGGTGCTCCATTTTTGCCTTTAAATTGGAAACCAGAGTGCTTCAAAGTCGAGGTGAGCAAGGTGTGCTCTTGCCCGGGCGGGAGGTGAGGCGGGGCGGTGCCGGTGGATGAGGGCAGCTTAGGGGATGTAACAGGAACACGGAGGCACTGCAGGCTGTGTTCCTGTGCCCAGAAGCACCATAGATGCTGACCCACGGTTCCCAGGCCCCGAGGTAAAGTTCTGTGGCCAGCAGATTCCCCATCAGAGCCTGCTGCTCCCTAGCCTCTGTCCTTGCTGCCCTGGGGCTCCTTGGGGAGGGAGGCCACGGGTTTCACCTGACCTTGGTAGTCAAAAGCACTGAATGCCTCTTCAAGAGATGCTTGACCTGTCCTCTGGATGGTTCTTCCCACCTGTGCCAGGATACTCCCTCTCTCAGCACCCAGGGACCCTGGAAGGGCCTGTATCCAGAGAGCAACTGACTTCTTCTTAGGGGACACAGTGGGTGGGTGACCACTGCTTCGTGGTGGCCTGTTGATGTCTATAGAGGTGGCAGCCACCACCAAGGCGCCAGCTTTTCAGGCCACAGTGTCTCTCTAGCCACCTGTGAGCACAGAGGTTGTGGTTAGTAATGAAAGGTTTGAGATATATATTTTTTCTTCCTCTAGGTTTCAAAACATAAAATGGGATTTAATTTAAAAACTGTATCTTGGGGAAAACACCTAGTCAAGGAAATAGCAACCATTTAAATGTACTATCAGAGGATCAGCAGCTTTCCCTTACAAGTCAGCAGTTGTGAACTTGAGCCCTACATCCAAACCAGGCAGGCCACCATGGAGGTAAAGCTCCTGGCTACCTACGCAGGAGCCCACGAGAGAGGCAGCATGCCGCCTGCACTGTGTGCTCCTGGGCAGGTCGCCCTCTCTGATCTTAGTGAAAGCTGTTTCCCTGTTATGAGAGTCTTGGTAGAAGCAGGCTGTTCCCCCTCACATGGCTGACTACTAGCTATCACTCTGAAGATGCTTTATCAAATATTAATCCTCTGTGGTTAATAATAAGATTCTGTTCCCTCCCCATGCCATGCAGTCTGGGTGAGTCATGCCGACAGCCTCCTCCACCGCTGGGACTTTCCTGTACTCCATCAGCTTCATGCCCAAGGACAAGCTCCGACGCCAGGCCCCCCAGGAGCAGCCACCTCCCACTCTTCCCCAGTGCCCACGTCCCCACCGGCCCCTTGCTTGCTGCTGGGTTGAAGAGATGCCAAGGGTGCTGTTTTCAGAGCATCTGTTCATTTTGTTCATTTCTTTCTCTCTTTTTGTTATTATGCCACTGAAAGAGAGTGACAGGAAGCAGCTAAGTCTCCAGGAAGATTTTGCCTCCCAACTCCTTTGGCTTTCAGATGCTAGAAAGTAGACAAGCCAGGAAATCTCACCTTACAGCCCAGAGAGAGAGGGGCGGATCAAATAATCAAACACACATGGGACTACAGATATACACAGGCGCTTAATAACGACTTTGTCCTAAAAGCTATGAAGATGTTTTCCTGGAAGTTATGAGTTCATAACACCAGCCATAGCTTATGTAACTCACTCATTATGTGTGTTTGCATCTGAGCATAAGTCAGTGGTGGAGAGAGGAGGGATATGTAGAAGGCCTTTACAGACCATGGGCAAAGTCAGGGTCCTGGGAGAAAGTGGCAGGGAACTTAGAAGGGGGTTATTTATAAAGGAGCGGCAAATTGAAGGGCCCAAGGGACGGAAGTGCTATGCAGGAGAGCAGTTGGGGCTCAGGATAGGAGCCTTCAGTAGAGAGGGCCAGAGGGCCAGCACCGCTCCCGGCCATCAGACTGCTTTGAGCAGGTGGCTGGCCTGCTTACGTTTGGGTTTGAGGTGATCGTGCTGACTTCCTGGGACAGCATGTAGGGGGAGGCCATGCAGAAGTCCAGGAAGGGGAGAGGACATCTTGAGCCCGCAGAGCAGTCACGGCCGGCGCCACGGCAGCATCTTGCTTCTCTCTGTTTGCTGTAGTCAGTGTGGGGGTTGGTACTGATTGTCAACTTCACAAGACCTAAAGATCACTTGTAAAGGATAATGCTGGTTAACTGAGCCTCTGTGCATGTCTGGGAGGGACCATCTTGATTAGATCAGGTAGGAAGACCCACCTTAGCTGTGGGCAGCGCCAGCCATTCCATGGCCCCGGGGTGCTGAACTGCAGGAAGAGGAGAGGGGTCGTGGGATGTGAGCAGCTGTCTCAGGCTCCTTCCCCCCACCTATGGGCTGTAACCTGGAACTGTGAGCTGAAATAAAAATACTTTGTTCCAGCGAAGGGAGGGTAACTAATACCTCAGGCGACCTTGGCTGAGCCACTTTTCTGCTCCTCTGGCTCCTGTTTCCTCCCCTGAACACTGGGTAGTTGAGCTTGATGATGGCCAAGGCCCTTCCAGTCCTGATATCTGAAAAGCGGCCTATTAGGGGCACAGAATGTGGAATGGTGGAGCTTCGGGTCCCAGCTTGGGGAAAGGAATTGGTCCTTTTTAGCCAACCAATAGGTGCTCCAGAAATTCCTGTTTGTTTTTGCTTTAAAATTTTTATTTTATTTAATTAATTAATTCACAAGCAGAGAGATACAGACACACAGAGGGAGAAAGTATGGGTACCCCAGGGCCTGTAGCCACTGCAGACAGACTCCAGATGCATTGCATGTGCCACTTTGTGCATCTGGCTTTACATGGGAATCGAACCTAGCCCAAGTTCAAATCTCCAGTACCCACATAAAGCCACATGCACAAAGTGGCGCATGCATCTGATGCTCCGGGAATTCTTGCCTGAGCTGAGGCTCTGTCCTAGATTGCCGTGGCTTCCTTAGTCTCACGTCCCCAGTGAGTGTGTTTCCTCGAAGTAGCCACCCTGGCGGCTTGCTGATGACACCTGATGGTCACGTAGCTGTCTGTGTTCCTGCGCTTTACCCAGATTGTCCCACGACCTTCTAGTGCCCTATGAAGTGGACAGGCAGAGCTGTCTCCATTCTCCTGACAGTCAGGACTGAGGCCTAGGGGTGCTGCTTGGCTTCCCGTCCTCAGGCCCTCTTGAATATTCCGACAACCTACATGATCTCCTCTTTCTATCCCACCGGAAATGCCCGGTCCTGTTTCCCCTCCACCACCAGCCTCCTGAAGCTCTTTGATCAAAACCTCGAACTCATTTCTGTCTTACATCCTCCAAACACTTTCACCTGTCAGGGCCAAGTGATCTTTGTTGATGGTATTTTTTAGATTAGCTCCTGTCACATCACCTCAAACAAGGCAAGACTTCTGCAGCTGCCTCTGAGCTGGTTCCCCAGCACCAGCCACTCCCTGTCCAACCCTGTTTACTCAAGGCAGTTAGAATTTTTGTCTGCCAGCACATTCTTAGTGAGATGCCTCTTTACCTGAGAACCACCACGCTCTTCTTTACTGGAGTGTCAAGTTCAAATTCTCTAATCTTTTCTGCAGCGGCTTTGCTTGGGATCAACTAACTGCTTCATATCCCCCCCCCCCAATAGGCACACATATGCACACACTTGCAAGCTACCACATGAGGGCTCTGAACAACACCCTCGTTTCTTCTTTGCAGTTCTAAAGCCATTATCATCTTCAAACCTCAGATCAGCAGGAATCTGCTTCAAAAATAAATAGGTTTTGATTCAAACTGATTTCTTTTACTATTATACAAGTTCTACTTTAGGGGCTAGAAAGATGGCTTAGCAGTTAAGGCACTTGCCTGCAAAGCCTAAGGAGCCATATTTGGCTCTCCAGGTCCCATGTAAGCCAAACATACAAGGTAACGCACGCGTGCAAGGTCTCACCTGCACACAAGGTGGCGCATGCGTATGGAATTCAATTGCAGTGGCTGGAGACCCTAGGTCTCACTTCTCTCTCTCTTTTGCTTTTTCTCTCTCTCTCATAAAATAATTCCAAAAAATGTTTTATCCAGGTGTGGTAGTACACACCTTTTTTTAAAAATTTTTTTATTTTATTTATTTATTTGAGAGCGACAGACACAGAGAGAAAGACAGATAGAGGGAGAGAGAGAGAATGGGCACACCAGGGCTTCCAGCCACTGCAGACGAACTCCAGATGCGTGCGCCCCCTTGTGCATCTGGCTAACGTGGGACTTGGGGAACCGAGCCTCAAACCGGGGTCCTTAGGCTTCACAGGCAAGTGCTTAACCGCTAAGCCAACTCTCCAGCCCAGTACACACCTTTAATCCCAGCACTTGGAAGGCAGAGAGGTAGGAGAATTGCTGTGAGTTCAAGGCCCGAGACTACATAGTGAATTTCAGGTCAGCCTGGGCTAGAGTGAGACCCTATCTCAGGAAGAAAAAAAAAAAAAGAAAAGAAAGTTCTACTTTAGGAGTTGGTGAAATGGCTCAGTGGGTAAGGTGCTTGCTATGTAAGCATGAGGACCTGAGTTTGTATCCCTAATACCCACGTAAAATCATAAAGTGCCGTGGGCATGCACATATAATCCCAGTACTAGGTTGGCAGAGAAAGGGAATCCCTTGGGGCTTGTGGGTTAGTCTGGCACAATTAGTTCTAGGTTCAAAGAATAAGGTGGAGAGCAACTGAGGAAGGCCCCTGACATCACATGCCTCCACACTCATGTGCACACACATGAACCCACACGTATGTACACAAACACACATGTACATGTACACATACCATGAACACATATATTTACAAGAAAAGTTGAAAAATTCTATTTTATTTAAAAAGCAATTGGGCAATTACTTTTATATCTCTTAAGCATTTTATTAATTATATATTTTACATACAAAAAATTAAAAACAGATAAAGAACTGGAGATATTGTTGATACTTCATTGTCTATAGATATTACTAGCTATGTGTAAGTATTAAAATGTCTGTAGTATTATATTTTTAGAATTTTTTCATTAAATACATATCTGTCACTATGCAGATTGCCACCTTAATGCCTTCATAGTCTTCTTTACAGCAATTTTCCCCAAGCTAGCTCAGCTCTCATTTTTTTTTTATTTTTTTATTTTTTCAAGGTAGGGTCTCACTCTAGTCCAGACTGACCTAGAACTCATCTGTAGCCCCAGGCTGTCCTTGAACTTACAGCAGTCCTCCTACCTTAGCCTCCTGACTGCTGGGATCAAAGGCGCTCACTGCCACACCTGGCTTCAACTTTCATTTTTAAAGTCAGTCTTATATCCTTTATTTTTGCATTTTCTGATTTGTACTAAGAACCTTTAAGTTTCTGTCTTGAAAACAGCCCTAGTTTATACCTGTTCACAATCCCAGTGTGCTAAAAGTCAATTGGCTAAATGAGGAATTCCTCCCCAAACTGGTTAAATAGGAAAAATAGAATTCATGTCTCCAATGTTATTTGTGACATTATGTCCCCAAGGGTCTGCCTCTATGCTTGTCTTTAGAACAGACTGACCTCTGTGTCCCTGAGGCTAGTCACCAGTTCATGGGAGTTAAAGTATGACTCAGTGTGGTTCCCTAAGCTTTGGCTTCTGGACATGAAAAAGAAAGAAATCCCGGGTTGAGAATCTGTAGTGGCCTTAACATGAATTCATCTGGTCCAAAGCTTTGGGTCTGAACTGGTTAGAATATAGACTTCTTCAGGATGACTACTTTTTTCTTTTCACTTTTATCATTTATTCCTCAGGGCTTATGAATTTTGCATCACATTCTTTATGGCATCTGTTGTCTCTTGTTTTTAACTAGTTATATAAGGGAGACCTGGGGAAATCGCTCAGTGGATAAGTATTTGCCATGTAAACATAAGAACCAGAGTTCAGATCCCCAGCACCCATGTAAATGCCTCTTGGGTGTGGTAGACCACCTGCAATGCCAGCATCCAGTAGGCAGAGACAGGAGATTCCTAGGGCCAGCTATACTGCCTGAATCGGTGTGCCCTGGGTTCAAGCGAGGAGCTCTGCCTCAGTAACAAAGAGGAACACAATCAAGGAAGACACCCAAAGTAAACTTCTGGTCTCCAGGCCCGTATGCATACCCACACCCAGACAAACATGCATACATAGTCCCACATGCAAAAATGTTTTTAAAGTGATATACATTCATTATAGAAATGTTAGATCAGTCTTTTTATTTTGTCACTGTAGAATTTTTTTAAATAATAACTAAATAAAAAAGAAAACCAGTATCACCCAACAGTCTGAACCACCCAGTTTTATCTTTTTTGTTGATGTAAGTCATATTATGCATATGGTTTGAGAATATAAAGTTCTCTTAAAATATATTATAGCCTTTCTTCTATAACCTTCCTGATATCCTCATTAATGTAACCGAGATATCAAATGGTCCCCCGACATTCATTACTTAAGTTACCATTCTCTGTTTGTTTTTGTGCTGCGATTGAACCTAAAGCCTCTCGTATGCTGGGCAAGTGCTTTACTACTGGGCTATAGTCCCAGCCCACCTTTCCCTTTTTGAGAACAGATTTTTAAACAAAGTTAGGGCGGGAAAGATGGCTTAGCAGTTAAGGTGCTTGCCTACAATGCCTAAGGACCCAGGCTTCGCTCCCCAGAACCCACGTAAGCCACATGGTAGTGCATATGTCTGGAGTTTGTTCGCAGTGGCTGAAGGCCCTGCTGTGCCTGTTCTCTTTCTATCTGCCCCCTCATAAGAAAAAAATAAATATTTTTTAAAAGAAAAACATTAACTATTGACTGTGCACATAGTGAGTGCAGTGTGTGAGTGTGTGTGGGCACGTGTGTGCCGTAGAGCACGTGTGCAGGACAGCCTCAGGTGCCTGGGCTCCACTTCTGAGACAGGGTCTTGACGCTACAACCTCAAGTTTTCAGGTTGCACCTGGCTTTCCATGGGTGCTGGGGAATTGAACCCAGGCTAGCAGGCTTTGCAAGTCAACACCTCTAACTATGGGGCTATTTCCCCACCCCCCGAGAGCAGATTTCAAACAAAGAGGGAGAAGCAAGCAGCACCCACAGGAAGTCATGGGAGGGACAAATAGAAGGGCCCAGAAACGGGAGCTTAAGTTTCCAAAGAGAAGATACATCCGAGTTAACCATCTTGCTGGAAAACAGGTTCTTATTTATTTATTCCTTCCTTCATTCACTTATATATTTAACTTTTATTTAGTATGCAGAATGTTAGATGCCACTATGGCATTTTCAAACACAACGTACCTTTGTTGACTCTTCTCCCTGATCCCTTTGTTCCCTATGCAGAAAACTCGATACCACATGTTCTGTCTCAAATGCAGATCCTTGCTTGCAGTAACCGTATGTGCGTATGTAATGGGGCGGAGTCAGCAAACGTGGCTAAGACCTTGAAAGCTAGAATGCTAAACAAGAACAGATAATAAAAGATGACAAGAAAGGGGATGGGGGAGGGCAAAAGGATACTTGACATATAAAAGAGCTCATATTTAACTTTATTTTTTAAAGAGGGGGTCGGGGGGAGAATTGGCGTGTCAGGGCCTCAGCCACTCAATCAGACTCCAGATGCTTGCACCACCTAGTGGGCAAGTATGACCTTGTGCCTCATCTTCATGAATCTGGCTAACATGGGGTCTGGAGAGTAGAACAAGGGTCGTTAGGCGTTGCAGGCAAGTGCCTTAACCACTAAACCATCTCTCCAGCCCCAGTTCCCTATTAAAATATATATATAAATATGTGTGTGTGTGTGTGTGTGTGTGTGTGTATGTATGTATTTGCAAGCAGAGAGATAGAGAGAATGGGCACACCAGGGCCTCCAGCTGCTGCAAATGAACTCCAGATGCATGAGCCACTTTGTGCATCTGGCTTTATGTGGGTACTGGAGAACTAAACCCAGATTGTTAGGCTTTACCGGCAAATGCATTAACCTCTGAGCCATCTTTCTAGCCCTTTTTTTAAAAATGCTTTTATTTATCTATTTGTAAGCAGAGGGAGCTAGGGGAGGAGAGAGGCAGGCAGAAAATGGTGCTTCTGTTTTTAAAACAGACCCAGAACTACAGAGTGAGTTCCAGGTCAGTCTGGGCTAGAGTGAGACCCTACCTCTAAATACCAAAAAGGTTTTTAAAAAAAGGGGGGGGGGTGAGGATGCTGGAGAGATGGCTTAGGAGTTAAGGTGCTTGCCAGCAAAGCCAGAGGACCCAAGTTCAATTTCCCAGTACCTGCGTAAAGCCAGATGCGCAAGGAGGCACATGTGTCTGGAATTCCTTTGCAGTGGCTAGAAAGGCCCTGGTGTGCCATTCCCTCTTTCCCTCTCAAATAAATGAAATATTTTAAAAAATTAAAAAGAATATTTAAAAATTTTTAAATTAAAAAATTTTTAAAGTGGCAAACTCAAGAAAGGCTATGTAGTAGTGAGCCTTGCTGCCCTCATCTTTGCTTCCCCAGACTGCACATACCTTTTCATTCCCGGGAGACACAGTGGGTACCCCTGCCTTTCATCTCTTTTGTGGGTTCAAGTGGTTAAAGAAGTTTGATTTTTGCCTATGGAAAAATCTCTAAGGTGCCAGGTGCATGCACACACCTTTAACCCCAGCACTGGGGAGGCAGAGGTGGGAGGCCCACTGTGAGTTCAAGGCCACCCTGAGACTACATAGTGAGTTCCAGGTCAACCTGGGCTAGAGTGAGTCCTTACCTCGGAAAATCAAAAAAGAAAAACATCCCAAGGTGAGGAAACTGGAGGCCCTGGCCTCCAGAGGTTTTTGTTTGGAAAAAGAGAAGAAGACGTTTTACTTTTCTTTCTCAAAGTAAAACATACTTCTATTTTGAAGAAGATATATATATATATATATATATATATATATATATATATATATATATGTGTGTGTGTATGTGTATGTGTATGTGTATGTGTATGTGTATGTGTATGTATGTGTATATATATATATGTGTGTGTTAAATAAAATTCAAAAGCTATAAAAGAACAAATAATAAGTTTTACTCCCACTTTAGCCCTCCAGGTACCTCGTTCTGTCCTGATCACCATTTCTTTTGTGTCTTTCAAGAAATATTTTTTCTAACCGGGTGTGGTGGCGCACGCCTTTAATCCCAGCACCCAGGAGGCAGAGGTAGGAGGATCGCCGTGAGTTCGAGGCCACCCTGAGACTCCATAGTGAATTCCAGGTCAGCCTGGGCCAGAGTGAGACCCTACTTCAAAAAAAAAAAAAAAAGAAATATTTTTTCTAATATTGATTTTTAAAATTTATTTATTTATTTATTAGAGAGAGGGAGAGAGAGAATGGGCATGTTATATCCTCTAGCCACTGCAAGCAAATTCCAGATGCATACACCACCATGTGCATTTGGTTTACATGGGTTCTGTGGAATCAAACCTGGGTCCTTGGGCTTCACAGGGAAGTACCTTAACCACTAAGAAATGTTTTTAAACAGCCTACTGTTCTATTTGCAGTTATGTAGTGCTCCGTTGAATCAACATATAATTTTAATTTAACCAGTCCACTATGGGTGGATATTTAAACTGTTTAGCTATGTGAAAAATGCAGGAAAAAAATTTCAAATGTGTGGTGGTGCACGCCTTTAACCTCAGTATTTGGGAGGCAGAGGAGGGAGGCTATGGTGAAAGCTGGGTATGGAGGTTCACACCTATAATTGTAGCACTTAGAAGGCTGAGATAGAACCACTGTGAGTTCAAGGCCAGCCTAAGCTACAGAGTGAGTACCAGGTCTGTCTGGGCTAGAATGAGACATTGCCTTAAAACAAAAACAAAACAGAATGCGATGAGTAAATTTGTAGACACATATTTTTTGCCAATGGTTACATATGTCTGTAGGATAAGTTCCTAGAAATGGAATTACTAGGTCCAAAAGAATGTGCATCTGTGATTCTGATTTTTCTTGCCAAATTGCCTTTCACGGACGTTGCCCCAGTTAAACCCTCCCCAGCAGCACACCAATGCTTTGTTCCTGACATGCTGGCCAGCGCGGTGTTTGATCAGACTTCTCAATCTTTGTGCATCCCATAAGTGGAGCACAGTGTTTGTGTACTGTCATTTAGCTTTTAATTGTCAGTATGAAACGTTTTGAAAATCAGGGGCAAAGGTAAAATGAACCATTACCCAAATTTAGTATTGTTAATATATTTGTCTATTTGGGGGATTTTTAATCATTGTGATAATGTTAATTTTTAATCATTGTGATAATTTCCCCCTGATTGGTTTGTGTCTATGAAAAACAAGGACATTTTTCATATATTCATAATACCATTCTTTTTTAAAGATAATTTATTTATTTGTTTATAAGAGAGAGAGATAGAAAGAGAATGGGCACACCAGGACCTCCAGCCACTGCAAACCAACTTTGGATGCATGTGCCACATTGTGCATTTGGCTTTATGTGGATACTGGGGAATTGAACCTGGGTCCTTTGGCTTTACAAACACCTTAACTGTTAAGCCCTCTCCAGGCCTAATAAAATTAGATCATCTAATATCCACTTAATATTCAATTTTTCCCAGTTGTCTCACAAATATCTTCAGTGATTAGTTTGTTAAGCTAATTAAGGCCCATGTACATGCAGGCTTTTTAAATTTGTACTTCTGTGCGTAGCTGGAACACTTTTTATGTATTTAAGAGAATTTTAGAATTTTTTTTCTGTTAACTGTTCACATGATTGAACTCTTTCCTTTTAATTTGTAGGCATTGGTGTTCGATTCTGCCACTGTAACAGATGCTTAAGGTAGTCAATTTATTTTTAAAATATTTATTTATTTAAGATAGAGACAGAGACAGAGAGGAAGGCAGAGAGAGAAAGAGAGAATGGGTGCACCACTGAAAACGATTTCCAGACACATGTGCCAACTTGTGCATGTAGCTTAAGTTGGTACTGGGGAATTGAAACTGGGTTCTTAGGCGTCATAGACAAGTACCTGAACACTAAGCCATCTCTCCAGCCCAAGATAGTCAATTTATAAAGAGAAAAGGGGCCTATAGTTTTTTGAGTTGTCCTTCCTTAATGTATTTTGTTTTTTGTGGTAGGGTCTCACTCTAGCCCTGGCTGGCCTGGAATTCACTCTGGAGTCTCGGGGTGGCCTTGAACTCCCAGTGATCCTCCTACCTCTGCCTCCCAACTGTTGGGATTAAAGGCATGAACCACCATGCCTGGCTTTACACGTGCATTTTAAAATGTAGCCTGAACTATTTCACCAGTATATCTGGAAATGACCTTGCCACATCCACATCTTTTGCCTGTAAAATTAAATTAAATCTAAATTTTTTCCTTCTTTTCATCCTCCCTCTTCTTCTTTTCTTCTCCCTTCCTTTCCTCTTTCTTCTTATTACATTATTTATCTGAGAGGGAGAGAGAAATACAGATACAGAGATACAGAAAAAGCAGGTAGAAAGAGAGAGAGAATAGGCGACCAGGGCCTCCAGCCACTGCAAAGGAACTCCAGATTTGTGTGCCCCCTTGTACCTCTGGTTTATGTGGGTCTTTTGGCTTTGCAGGCAAGTGCCTTTATTACTATGCCATCCCTCCGGCCCCCTTTCCTCTTCCTTCCTTCTTCCCTCCCTCCCTCCCTCCCTTTTTTCCTTCTTTCCTTCCTTCATTCCTTCCTCCCTTTCTTTCTTTCTTTTGCCAGGGATTGAACCTTAAGCCTTTAAATAAAATTTCTAAGCCTCATTCCAGGGATTTCCACACACTGCCTAAAGCCTGTCTTCCACACGGGTCCTCCTCACCTGTGGCTCCTCAGTAGTTTTTGAACAAGCCTGCTCCTTCATGCCTGCCGGCGTGGCCTCAGTCCATCCTCTTTCTCTCTGTCCAGTGAGTTTTTCTTCACAAAGACCCCTTTGACAACTTCAATTAGCAATGACCTCTCTCTTCTTTGACCCCACGAACAGCTACTGAAGGTACTACCTACCTAGTAGCAAGTCCAATTGTTACCTCGTGAAGTATTTGGGTTATTAAAGTGTCCTGCCATTTACTTCTGGAATGATTGGTGTATTGATGTCTGACTTCCTGGACCAGAGCTGGAAGAATATGAGCTTGTCTTATGCCCCAGCAGCCTCTAAGACAGTCCCTTAGACAGAGTGACTGTAGTGATGGTGACAAGAATGGCGAAAGCTTTATAAGTGACTGGGAGCATGAGTCACTCTCTGTGTGCCAGCATTTTCCATGTATGGGTGAGTATTTGAAGGTTTCAGTACCAAGGGTATATTCCACTTCAAACTAAACCTTTGAAAGGAATTATGAGATAGGTCACCCACCATAAGACCCGGACAGTGATTCTGGGCTAGAGCTAATCAGGAAGGAAGATGAGTTTTCTGAGGTCGCCCTAGCGCGTGAGTAAGTGAGGATGCCCTGAGCCTGGGAAGGAACGCTTTCTGAAATAAGTTCTGGCTCCTGGGTGGGTCTTAATGAAGCCCTTCTCACTATGGGTGGGAAAGTGAGACGGCTGGGTCGGCTAGGAGCAGCAGGCCTGACGGGCATCATCTCCGCCCCTCCTGTCATGGCAGCGGAAGTCCCAGCCCAGCTGGCATGGGGCCGCAAGGCCTCTCCTGCACTTGCAAGGCTCCGGAGCAGCGTCTGGACCGTGCAGCAGAGAAAGTGCTGAGCATGCTGATGTGCAGCAGCCGGAGTGAATGAGCTAATGGACTTTAATCCCCGCCCTTGGGCCTTTTCCCTCCTTCTGATCATCACTAGCCTCTTAGAATCATGTCTCAACACTGCAACGTGTTTCAGAGTGCTAGGGATTCTGGGTAAGCGCCCCCCCCAACACACACACAAACAAATTTCAAGTTTAGGCAGCCCAGAGGCCGTCTGCTGTGTTCCAAACTTGCAGCTCCAGCATTCTAGATCTAGGAGACATTATTTGTATGTTGAATATGGAGGAGGTGCTTTCAACATTGATGCCTTAGGAGACTTCTAGATCTATACATGTGCCAGCCTAGCTCCTTAGACTTGAATTCTGTATCCCCAGCTGCAAACATGCCCAGAATAAATAAACAAGGTCTTATCATCTATGTTGGGAAATATTTGGGTTTTTATAAGGAGGAAAATTAGAAGGAATAAAAGGGACTTTAGTTTTGGGGGTACTTATCTCAGCAGGGGCTAAAACTTTCAGTCAAAGAGAAAGGCCAGTGACTTAAAGAACAGGTCTGGTTTCCGGAGGAGGCCCTGGGGCAGGGAGGAAGGCACTGAGGCTGGCTCTGTTGAATGCCAGTATGCCTCAGAATAGACGTTATTACATCCCATCCAGCATATTTGAAGTTAGGAACCCATTTTAATTTCCTGCTGACTGAAGTATACAGTCTCCATGAAACTATGTCCCGAATTATAGAATGAATAAATGCCACTTGCATCGTAATGTTTTATCTAAGACTGGTACAGTACTCTGCCTCATCTTGAGAATCTTATTTAGATGGCTGCCATAGCATTGTTGCTAGATGACTCCAACACCCTGATGGTCTCCTCACAGAGTCTGTCTGCTTCCAGGACGGAGACCCGCTGCTTTGCGCTTAAATTTCCTACTTCCACCCAGAGCCAGGCGCCCGATGGTCTTAGGGCAAACATTTGCTGAATGAATGAGCAGATGTGTAAAGAGGCTGAGTTCCTACCACTAAAATAGCCACGAAGTAGGAAGGAATTTGATGCGGAGAGCCTTTGGGCTGCCAGCATTATACCCTGGAGGCAGCACTGGCTCAGCTCCCCTTTTTGTTGCTGTTAAGTCAGTTATTGAATCATTAAAAAAAAAAAAAAATCCCTTGCTCAGTTTGGGCTCATTTGAGCGCACATTAGCCTCCTCCCACCGTGTTGGCATTCCCTCCTGGCTGTGCCACTCTGTGTCTGCCCCGGCTGCGAACTACCCCTGCACACTCTGCCTGGGGATCCTGCAGCCCCCCAGGCCCAGACTCATTACCAGGTCAGCTCCTGTCCTGAATCTTCAAACCCACGTGCCCAGGAGCCAACCATCACACACTGTTACCAAAACCCAGCAGACCAAGAGCCCATGCTGCGTCCTCTCTTCTTTCCTGCAATTCCTATTTTATTTTTCTTCTTTCTTATCCTTCTCCCCTCTCCCCAACCCTTTCTCCTCTTTGCCATCCTGTGCTATCCAGTCCTCTGTCTTTTTAAATTTTTTTTTCCGAGGTAGGGTCTCACTCTAGCCCAGGCTGACTAGGAATTCACTGTGTAGTCTCAGGATGACCTCAAACTCACTGTGATCCTCCTACCTCTGCCTCCCAAGTGCTGGGTGGGATTAAAGGCGTGCGCCACCATGCCTGGTCCAGTCCTCTGTCTTCTCTCCAGCCATAGCTTGGATGGTTCACCAGCATTTTATTTGTTCAGAAGTGCCCAATAAGTACACACAGGTCAGGGGCCTGGTTGGATGATTTTTTTTTTAATTTTTATTTATTTATTTGAGAGCGACAGACACAGAGAGAAAGACAGATAGAGAGAGAGAGAGAGAGAGAATGAGCGCAGCAGGGCTTCCAGCCTCTGCAAACGAACTCCAGACGCGTGCGCCCCCTTGTGCATCTGGCTAACGTGGGACCTGGGGAACCGAGCCTCGAACCAGGGTCTTTAGGCTTCACAGGCAAGCGTTTAACCACTAAGCCATCTCTCCAGCCCTTTTCTTTCTTTTTTTTTTTTAATTTTTATTTATTTATTTGAGAGCAACAGACACAGAGAGAAAGACAGATAGAGGGAGGGATGATTTTATTTAGGGGTATGGAGGTGTCTTGTCACCATCCAAGGGCTGAAGGTCAAAATCTCCTGCCTGGTACTGTGTGAGTAGAACAAGATAACATACTGCAACGGGCAAGTCTTCATTTCCTATTACCCTGTGAGGCTCGGAGCGCTACACAGCGCAACTCTTCCCTCGCTCCTCACTCTCCTCTACCTGGTCAGGGTCCTGAAAGCATGTGGCTGCTCTGCACTGGTATGTCACTGGGCCTAGCAAGGCCTGCCATGTAACAAGAACTGAATGCATGCGTGGCTAGTCACCCACCAGCCAGCTATGGAGCAGCTGCTGTGTGCCAGACTCCAATCCCTGAGGATGGAGAGCCGAGCCAGACATACTTCCCCAGGCCTTGGGAGCCCGTTGTCCTTCAGGAAAGGCATATGCTCAGCCAATACTTGACATTGTCAATGCAGAGGTCACAGCAAACACGAGAAGCCCACCCCAAAGAGGACGTCAGGAGGAATTCTCCCAAGGAGTCCATTGTATGAGTTTCCCTTCTTGTTGCTGTGGCCAAATACCTGGCCAAAGTAACCAAGGGAAGGAAGGATTTATGTTAGCTTACAGCCCAAGGATACAGCCCATGGGGTAGGCATGGCGGCCGGAGCTTGAAGGAGCTCATTACATTCAATCCACAGTGAGGGAGCAGAGACGGAGGACTGTGGTACTCAGCTCATTTTTTTCCTTTGTTTTTTGGGGGGGAGGTATTTTTATATTATTTATTTGAGAGAGATAAAAAGAGGGAGGGAGGGGCAGGAGAGATGGCTTAGCAGTTAAGGCATTTGCCTGCAGAAACAAAGGACCTCAGTTCAATTCCCCAGGACCCGTGTAAGCCAGATGCACAAGGTGGTGCATGAGTGTAGAATTCACTTGCAGTGGCTGGAGGCCCTGGGGTACCCATTCTCTCTCCCTGTCTCTCTCTGCCTTTTTCCCTCTTTTGGTCTCTCAAATAAACAAATCAGTAAATTTTTTAAAATGTTATAAAAATGCTAAAAAAAAAAAAAAGAAAAAGAAAAAGAAAAAGAAAAGAAAAGAAAAGAAAAGAAAAGAAAAGAAAAGAAAAGAAAAAGAGAGAGAATGGGCATGCCAGGGACTTCAGCCACTGTAAATGAACTCTAGACGCATGCACCACCTTGTGCATCTGGCTTATGTGGGTCCTGGAGACTCAAACCTGGGTCCTTTTGACTTTGCAGGCTAATGCCTTAACCACTAAGCAGTCTCTCCAGCCTCATTTTTTCCCTTTTGATTCAGCCCATGAAATGGTGCCACCCACAGTTAAGGTGGGTCTTCTTTACTTCAAATCATCTAATTAAGATAATCCCTTACTGGCTGCCCAGGGCCTAGTTTTCTAGGTGATTCTAGGTCCTATCAAGTAGGCAATCAAGATAGACAATCACATCCATGTACTCTGAATCTTAAAAGATGAATAGGAGTTAGGTGAAGGGGATGTGGAGAGATAGAGTAACCAAGAGAGCATGCTCAACAGAGAGATTATTGGATGGATGAGTGGATGGATCTTACATTGAGATCTGAATTCAATGGCCCAGTAGCGCAGAATGTTCTGACTGGTAGCGGGAAATGAACGGCTGGGTTAGAGGTGTCTAGCTACAGTGCTGGTGGTGGTCTCCTGGTTGCTTTACTCCTGCTGGCCTGTGAGCGCCCATAGTGCCAGGGTTGGCACATGCTCCAAGGAGAGAGGAGAAATGAATGTCATAGCCTCATCTGTCAGGCATGGATTACCCTGGTATTAAGGTAACATCCCTTGGACCCACATCACATCAGCCTCACCGACCTCCAGCAGCTCACTCAAGGCTCTTTCCCCACCCAGATGAGCGGGAAGTCGTTCAGAAGAAGACCTTCACCAAATGGGTGAACTCCCACCTGGCTCGAGTGTCCTGCCGCATCAGCGATCTCTACAAGGACCTGCGGGATGGGCGGATGCTCATCAAGCTTCTGGAGGTGCTCTCGGGAGAGATGCTGGTAAGGCTCTCGTCCCAGCCCGTGGCTCGTGCCATCCGCCCCTCCTCCAGGAAGTGTATTTTCGGGAGTTTCTTGATTTCTTATGTCCTGCCAGAGTTTCTCTCTGTTTCCCTGTGAGGTTCCCCTACTTACAGCGTCAGGGGTCCACATGGCTAACTGGGATCTCTGATCTTTGGCAGAACTGCTTGTCACTCCTCCTCACCAATCCCACCCTCTCATGCTCCTTCCAGAAGCCATGTAGCTCTTTGTTGTTCTCACTGGCATCTGGGCATCTGGAGATGGCCTGCACTGGGCCTAGCTGTATGAGTTTTCTGGAGAGCTATACACTCCTCTTGGAACCAAGAGGACAATGCAGGCGATAGCTGGCAGTGTGTCTTACCACGTGTGCATGTGGTAACCCGTCAGAAGAGAAGGCTGTCCCTTCCCAACAGTGTGAATGCCTCAGAAAGAGAAGAGGGTCCAGAAGAGGGCCCTGTTGGCCTCCACTTCCTGCAAGGATACATGAAGTACTCTAAGATCCTCAGGGTCTGCATGAAGAGGCATCCTGTGCTTCTTTTGCCCTTTCACCTCTTGAGCTGAATCCTGCCTCTTCTCCTGCACTGAAATTCCCCTGGGAAGGTTGCCCGGGAATCCTTCAGAAGATACCATCAGCGTCAGTGATGATCCCTTGGATTCTGGCTGGGGGATCCCCTTGGATTCTGGTGTCCAGGGGAGGGAGGAGGCTGGGGGGTAGAGACAGAACCATTATTGATCACCAACCTGAAAGTCATTTTTTTCTAATCACTGAATGACAGTAAGTAGTTCTTAGAACTGAGCCTGACACGTAGGAAGTACTGAGTCAACAGTCCCTTGTGTTACTGAATTTGAATGCCACTTAGCCCCCTCTCAGAAGGTTGTGTTCAGACTCGAAAGGGCTTTCAGGCAACCTGGTTGCCGAGCACTGGGTGCCGAGAGGAAGGGGTTGAAAAGTGTCAGGAGTGACAGTGGCACCTCGAGTTTCACCAAGAGGGTGGAGGGTAGAGCTGAGAATATCAGCTGACCCGTGGTGTAGCCACCTCTGGGGACTTGACCTCTGCACAGTCCCTCCATGCCCACTGCTCTCTCCCAGCCAAGGCCCACCAAGGGAAAGATGCGCATCCACTGCCTGGAGAACGTGGACAAGGCCCTGCAGTTCCTCAAGGAGCAGCGCGTGCACCTGGAGAATATGGGCTCCCATGACATCGTGGACGGCAACCACCGCCTGGTGCTGGGCCTCATCTGGACCATCATCCTCCGCTTCCAGGTGGGGCCCGGGAATTAGAGGAAGCTGAAAGGACCCCCTCAAAGCTGGCTAGGACCTGAGAACCTTCCATAATGGTGAACAGGGCATGTCTATGCACTTTCTGAGAAAGCGCCTCTCGTTCTCTTCCCATGGACTGAGGCAGAGAGGTGGATGGCTGGGACCCAGGGCCTCAGGGTCTGAATGGTGCTGGAGATGGGTGGCCACAGGGAGCAGAGGGAGGGGGTCTCCCGGTGCCAGACACAAAGCTACTTCATCTCTTTCTTACCCTGTCACCCTCAGATTCAGGACATTGTTGTCCAAACTCAGGAAGGTCGTGAGACACGCTCGGCCAAGGATGCGCTGCTCTTGTGGTGCCAGATGAAGACAGCAGGGTGTGTATGCTTGAGAAAACTGCCATTGCCAAGTGTGCCACCAACCCCTTACGGGAATTCCCCTGGGGGGCTGCCATTCCCAACAGGCACTAGACATTAGTGAACGATAGAATTCAGAACAATAGCAGCTTTGATGCAAATGATGCAAGTCTGGCCTGGCCTGGTTCTTCTAGAATGTGGAGTTGCTTTTCCAAAGTTGTCTTGGGTCAAACTGTGGAGCCTGTTGAGTGATGAGCCACAGCTTGTGGGAGCATCTTTTGTGCGACTTAGCTGTACTTTCTTGTGTTGGAGCAGATCAAGAAGGGACAGGTCAGAGCTGGAGAGGTCTCTTGGTGGTTAAGGCTCTTGCCTGCAAAGCCTAAGGACCCATGTTCAACAACCCAGATCCCATGTAGGCCAGACACACACGGTGATGTATGCGCAAGGTCGCACATGTGCACAAGGTGGCGTGTGCATCTGGAGTTCAATTACAGTGGCTGGAGGCCCTAGCACGCAAATTCTCTCTCTCTCTCTCTCTTTCTCACTCTCTCTCATAAAAAAGAGGCCAGTCTCTTGGGCTTGCCTCAAAGAAAAAAAGAAGGGATAGATCCATTCCTCTCCTGGCGTATGGGCCCTCAGTTTATCCATATGTTTGGGACCTCAGAAGAATCTCTTAGTCTTAATGTTTCTCTTGGATGCAGCTACCCCCACGTCAATGTCACCAACTTCACCTCCAGCTGGAAGGACGGCTTGGCCTTTAATGCCCTGATACACAAGCACCGGTAAGAGGAAGGGGAGCCCTGAGAACTGACAGGGATGTGGACACATGGACTTAATTGGGGGCCAAGGGAATGTACTGCCGCTGTTGTCTCTTCTCTTACCCCGACCTTCGCGAACATACCTGTTGCCTGTGTCCTCACACACAGGTGCTCACGGTTGCTTCCCATCTTACCCATGCACCCCTGCATCTGTGCAGCACCCTTGTTCATGCTGGGACTGTCTTGAAGGTGGGCCTGCCATGGCCACTCTATTTCAACAGTCCAGTTTTGTCCCTAGGCCTGACCTCATCGACTTTGACAAGCTGAAGGATTCCAATGCCCGGCATAACCTGGAACATGCATTTGATGTGGCTGAACGCCAGCTGGGCATCATCCCACTCCTTGACCCTGAAGGTGAGCCCCTCCTACCTTTTGTTCTGGAAGGAGCCAGGCTCCTGGAGCTGGTCCTGATGCCTGATGAGATGTGGGCAAAGAGAGGGGATGTCTCCATTCCTCAGAGACACATGGGTTCTCGGCGGGCACCTGGTCATTGTAGGATGTCCCTTGTGAACTCATCTCCTTCTTTCTTTTATAACCTGTGGTCCTAATAGTCATCACTATCCAAGACTGCAGGACTCTATTCCTCCTCTTTTGGGTTGTTTTTTTTTTTTTTAAACAGAATTTCATGTAGCCCAGGCTGGCCTTGAACTCCTGAAATCCCTGCCTCTGCCTCCTGAGTGCTGAGATTACAGGCATGTTTCACACACCTGGCCATTCCTCTGTTCCTCGTCCTGTTGGTTGTCACTCAGTGCTTGTGGTTAAACTGTATGCTGGAGGAAACGGGGCTGAAACTTCTGGCCCTCCAGTTTGGTGCTCTGAATGTACCTTTACCCTGTCCAGATGTCTTCACGGAAAACCCAGATGAGAAGTCCATCATCACCTATGTGGTGGCGTTTTACCACTACTTCTCCAAGATGAAGGTGCTGGCAGTGGAGGGCAAGCGTGTTGGCAAGGTAATGAGCTGTTTTGTCAGCACAGCATTGCCCTTCTCTGCTTGCCAACCCCAGGTCTTGAGTGAGAGCTCCCTATCCATTCTAAAAGCTTTGTGTCTGTTCCCCTGGTTGCAGTTGAGGGGGCGGAGCACTGCTCCCACTTCCTCCAAGGCTCCCTGGAAAGCAGACTTCAAAGCAGGTTCATGCAGGTCTAGATGGACTACAGCCTGCAGCTCTAACCCAAGCCCCCATCCTCCACCTGGAGGCCCATGAGTCCCACACATTCCCCAGGATCCACTGCGGGCTCTTTCTTGGTTGGTTTGTTGTGATTGCAGACGTCTCCATCTCCCACAGTCCACCAGGAACGTATCTGTGTGAAGCACCATGTCAGAGTCTTTTTCCCTACTGGGTCTTTAGCTTCCTCAAGGGTTGAGACTAGTTCTCTTCCATTTCTGTGTGCCTTGGTTCCTAATAAACAATTTCAAGTAAATGAAAACCCTCAAGGGGCTAGCATCCTGGCATAGTCAGTCTAGTACTCTTTATAGGGTGAGGGGCAGGGAGAAGCTATTCCTGAACCCCAACAGGATCAGTGCAAGGGGAGGGTTTCAACTTCTAGTCCACTCCCTCTGACATAACAACAGACTCGATGAGAGGGAACAAATTCAACCTAGAACACTCCAGAGATTGGGGGGGTCTTTATTGCAGGTCACCTCAATGGTGGTCTTCATTGGTGGCTTCATTAGTGGCAATGCTTTTCTGATGAGGATGAATAATAAGGTGGTTCCTTAGGTCATTGACCATGCCATTGAGACTGAGAAGATGATTGAAAAGTATAGTGGGCTAGCCTCGGACCTGCTCACCTGGATCGAGCAGACCATCAGTGTCCTGAACAGCCGCAAGTTTGCCAACTCGTTGAGTGGTGTCCAGCAGCAGCTACAGGCCTTCAGCACCTACCGTACCGTGGAGAAGCCACCCAAGTAAGTGCCCTGGCACTCAGGAGGGTAGTTGTTAGGGCCTGAGAAATCAGCTGCTCAGAGGTAGAATTTGGATGGGCTGAAGAGATGGCTCAGCAGCTAAGGCACTTGCTTGCAAAGTTTGGCAGCCCAAATTCGACTCCCTGGTACCCACGTAAGGCCAGATGCCAAAGTGGCACATGCATCTTGAGTTTATTTGCAACAGCAAGAGGCTCTGACGTGCCCATTCTGTCTCTTCCTGTTCCTCTCCCCCCCCCCCGCCATTTCTGCTTGCAAATAAATAAATAAAAATATCTTTTAAATATTATTTAAAATAAAATTTATTGGGCTGGAGAGATGGCTTAGCGGTTAAGCGCTTGCCTGTGAAGCCTAAGGACCCCGGTTCGAGGCTCGGTTCCCCAGGTCCCACGTTAGCCAGATGCACAAGGGGGCACACGCGTCTGGAGTTCGTTTGCAGAGGCTGGAGGCCCTGGCGCGCCCATTCTCTCTCTCTCCCTCTATCTGTCTTTCTCTCTGTGTCTGTTGCTCTCAAATAAATAGATAAATAATTTAAAAAAATAAAATAAAATAAAATTTATTTATTTATTTGAGAGAGAGTGAGAAAGAGGCAGATAGAAAGAGAGAGAATGGGCACACCAGGGCCTCTAGCTATTGCAAACTAACTCCAGACACATGCGCCACCTTGTACATCCAGCTTACATGGGTACTGGGGAATCAACCCTGGGTCCTTGAGCTTTGCAGGCAAGCGCCTTAACTGCTAAACCATCTCTCCAGCTCCTAAAAAACATTTTAACATACCATGTAAAAATGAATGGGCCCTGAGGTTTATCCATGAGATACGTCTTCAAGGGTCTAGAATGGCCCATGTGTCTCCTACTTTATGCCCTTCTCCCACGTGATCAACTTATAGGAAACGGGTGAGTAACTCTTATTCCCAGCTAAAAGAGTGGGGGTCAAGTTTCTTTGGAGAGCCCATGCTGGCCAGTTTCTGTCTTCGTGAGTCTATACACTGAGCCGTTGCAGCCCCCGAGCCTTCTAGGTGGGGCCTTGTGGTCACAAGCATATCTGCCCAATCCTCTCCCACTCATCACGGTGGGTCAGCAGGATCTCCACCCCACCCCACCACCTGTGCACACAGTGCAACAGTGAATCCGTGCACGCCACATGTAAGCACCCACATCCACCCCTGAGGCATTCCAGTTTGTCTGCTGTTAGCTTGTGCACCTCCCCTGACAGAAGGTTCTAGTTTGCCAACAGCACCCTCTGCTTTGCTGGTCCCACCCCCAGCACCCACTTCTCCAGTCACCACTTTGAAATTGGGAGAGGTGAGCTACGGAGGCTGGGATATATTATAAACTTCTATCTGGTTTCTAAGTTGGACACCAACCCTCTTTTAAAATCCTCGAATCAGGGGGCTGGAGAGATGGTTAAGGCGCTTGCCTGCAAAGCCAAAGGACCCAGATTTGACTCCCCAGGACCCACGTAAGCCAGATGCACAAGGGGGCACACGCATCTTGGGTTCGTTTGCAGTGGCCCTGGAGCTCCCATTATCTCTCTCTCAAATAAATAAAAATAAAATTAAAATTCCTCGATTCAATAAGGACAACGCTCCCTGTGAGTACACTGGGCCTGTACACAGGGATATGACCTCTTGGCTGTACCCCTAGTGTTCCAGGGCCTCAGACCTCTTTGAACCTTTAAGCAGGGCTCATGGTGAACCTTGCTCACACCACTTCCAGCCTGGTCAAGGAAAGGATGTAGATGTGAGTATACACTTGGTACATGAAGAAATGTGCAAGTGCCCAGTTACCTAGATCTTGTCTCCCACACTCACACTCAGCAGAGCCAAGCCCTTCCTGACCCCTTGGACACATCTGGCCTATAGGACTTACTGGGAGAGCCAGCTTATTGGTCCTGGGGTGAAAGTTGCTTTCAGCGCAACATATAGATAATGATGTTTCTAAGGTTTTACTAATGCTCAAAAAAAAAAAAAAAAAAAAGCTGTCTGAAAAGCCTTTATCACTTGCAGAACAGAGAAGGGTTGTTTTTCTTTAATATGTGTTTTTTTTTAAAAAAGTATGGATTGGTAAACTTAACATTTACAGGAATTACTGGAATATTGCAGTTAACTAATCCCTGTGAGAGCTAATGATTAATGCTGTGGTTGGTAGCCATTGTGTTTTGTTTTGTTTTTTTCTCCTGACTTGAATTGTAAAGACATAAGCTCCTTTCAGATCTCTATCAGTGAGAATGATAGACATTTTAACAGGTAAGTAGACCTGTCTCTTCTCTGTCTTCTTTTAATTTTATTTTAAAGGGAAATAGTCTTTGTTGTCCAAGATCCGAGTTATCAGGGTTTCCACATTGACTCTGGCAGATAATTTGGCTGTGGGGACCTCAATATCAGTTTTCCCACTTCTGTTTTCTCCCATAGGTTTCAGGAGAAAGGGAATCTGGAAGTCCTACTGTTTACCATCCAGTCTCGGATGAGAGCCAACAATCAGAAAGTGTATACGCCTCATGATGGGAAACTAGTATCTGACATCAACAGGGTACTGTGGCCTTTGCCGTAACACGTAGCCAGTGGGGTGACTGAGTTCCTGATGATGGTGTGGGGAGTGGTCACTAGGCAAAGCTAAACCAAGCCACTTTATTTGCTGTTCATGGAATGCTGGCTATTTGGGGGGAATCATTTGAACATGACTCTGGTCAGGCTCTATTCACTGTCACCAGTTCAGCCCCTGTTCAGATACCCAGAGTCGTTCTTTGGAGTCAGTTTTGCATCCTGTTCTCTATAGAATCTGTAGTTTGTCTTTGAATCTGGAATGCTAATTTCTTATGTCAGTAGGGAAGCACTTTGTGATGTTGGAGACTTAGCACCGTCTAGAAACTCTAATAGAATGGAGATGGGGGCTGGAGAGATGGCTTAGCAGTTAAAGTACTTGCCTGCAAAGCCAAAGAACCCAGGTTCAACTCCCCAGGACCCACGTAAGCCAGATGCACAAGGTGGCACATGCATCTAGAGCTCGTTTGCAGCAGTTGGTGGCCCTGGCATGCCCATTCTCTCTTTCTCTCTCCCCCTCCCTTCTGCCCTCTCCTCTCAAATTCTCAAATAAATAAATAAAAATAAAATACTAAGAATGAGCCAGGCATGGTGGCACATGCCTTTAATCCCAGCACTTGGGAGGCAGAGGTAGGAGGATTGCAGAGAGTTCAAGGCCACCCTGAGACTACATAGTGAATTCCAGGTCAGCCTGGGCTAGAGCAAGACCCTACCTCAAAACAAAAACAAACAAAAAAAAAAAAAAAAAAAAAAAGAACTGGCTAGTCAATAAGGATTTGCTGGGCACCCATAGAAGTGGAAACCAATATAGATTTCACAGAGTCTGAGGCAGGCATAGAGAAAGAGATGATCAGGAAGGAAGGCCTTTGAATCCTTGGGTCTGGGCTGTGCTTTAATCTGCCACCACCTCACCCTAGAGCACGGGTACCCTGACTCCTGAAGTCACTCTCAAGCGAAGGAGATAGAAGCCCGGGCCTGTGTGTTTCTTCTGTGGCCCAAGACTTCTCCTCTGCCCTGTGCAGGCCTGGGAGAGCCTGGAGGAAGCTGAGTACCAGCGGGAGCTGGCCCTGCGGAGCGAGCTCATTCGGCAGGAGAAGCTGGAGCAGCTGGCGCGGCGCTTTGACAGAAAGGCCGCCATGAGAGAGACCTGGCTTAACGAAAACCAGCGCCTCGTGACCCAGGTAAGGGGGGCCGTACCTGGGGATCACAGGGAAGGGAAGTCCTTTAGATACCCGCCCCCAAACCAGCTTTTAACGGAACTGGAGCCCAAGCTGATCGATCTGTCAGCAGCAGCAGAGGCCAGTTAAGCCTCTCCTCAGCCTTGCAGCCCAGCTCCCCCAAGATTGGAGGAGGAACTCCCAGAGATGTATGAAGTCTGTCCCTCCCTCGCTTTCTGCTTCTCTCCCTCTCTTGGAGGTCAGACACTCACTGGCCTTTGCACATGCTAAGCAAGCACCCTACCACTGAGCTACCCACCCAGTACATATTAAGTTTCTTTTTTTTTGGTTTTTCGAGGTAGGGTCTCACTCTGGTCCAGGCTGACCTGGAATTCACTATGTAGTCTCAGAGTGGCCTTGAACTCATGGCAATCCTCCTACCTCTGCCTCCCAATATATTAAGTTTCTTAATAGAAAGCCTCGTGTATCATAACTGGCCCCCAAAGTTATATGTTGGCTATGGCTTCAACAAAAACAGGTGTCAGAATTGCCATTAAATGGTGATTTTTTTTTTTTTTTTTTTTGGTTTTCTGAGGTGGGGTCTTACTCTAGCTCAGGCTGACCCGGAATACACTATATAATCTCAGGGTGGCCTTGAACTCACAACAATCCTTCCACCTCTGCCTCCCAAGTGCTGGGATTAAAGGCGTGCGTCACCACGCCTGATTTAAATGGTGATTTCCTGAGGACAGGGTTAAATGAGAGTGCACCAGTCTCTGGCCGACATGCGCTTTGGTCTCTGGCCTCCAGGCTTGGAGCATATTTCTCTAGCTAACAATGAACCTCAGGGCTGATTATCCATCAGAGCATCTGTTCCCTCCCACTTAGAGCTTGGAATCAAATTAAATTCTGTCAGGGAAGGGGCATGGTGAACATTCTGAGCGCATCAGAGAGTGCCCCAGATAGTGTACGGGTAAAACATCTGTTTGCCGCTGTGTGACGTCCCAGTGTCAGCAGCCCCTCCTACTCAGAACTGGACCGGTCTATTCAGGGCAAGGTGGGGGGTACCAGCCGGCCACCAGAGGCCTCTGCTAATAATAAACAGTAGCCTCACCAAAGTGTGTGGCGTGGGGAGTAAAATCAGGGGCTGCTTTTAGAGGTACTTGTGAGACATTCAGAAACTCTGGTAAAACCGGCAGCGGCAAGCAAGCAGCACCATCCCCTTCAGCAGCTCTGCCAGGGGGACCTGCTGCTCCTAAGCTTGGCAGGTGTGGGGGAGTCTGACTGAGCCCCCTTGCTGGTTTTTCTTCCCCCACCCCCACCCCCGGCGACAGGATAACTTCGGGTACGACTTAGCAGCTGTGGAGGCCGCCAAAAAGAAGCATGAGGCCATTGAGACTGACACGGCTGCCTACGAGGAACGAGTGAAGGCCCTGGAGGACCTGGCCCAGGAGCTGGAGAAGGAGAACTACCATGACCAGAAGCGCATCATGGCCCGCAAGGACAACATCCTCCGCCTGTGGAGCTTCCTGCAGGAGCTGCTGCGCTCTCGGCGCCAGAGGCTTGAGGCCACCCTGGCGCTGCAGAAGCTCTTCCAAGATATGTTGCACAGCATTGACTGGATGGATGAGATTAAGGTGGGCCCTGGGGCCCAGTGGTCAGCCCGTGATGCCTTACACCTGCCCTCCAGTCACATTCCTGAGTCACAGTGGAGAAACTGAGGAAGCACAGTGTCTGATTGCATCTGCCCATCTGTCATTTGGCTTATTTTTAAAAAAATATTTTATTATTTGTTTATTTATTTATTTGAGAGAGAAAAAGAGGAAGAGAGAATGGACACACCAGGGCCTCCAGTTGTTGCAAACTCCAAATGCATGCGCCACCTTGTGCATCTGGTTTGCGTGGGTCCTGGGGAATTGAACCTGAGTCCTTTGGCTTTGCAGACAAGTGCCTTAACCACTAAGCCATCTCTTTGACCTAGCTTACTTTTTCTTTCCTTTCTTTCTTTCTTTCTTTTTTTTTTTTTAAGTAGGGTCTTGCTCTAGCCCATGCTGACCTGGAATTCCCTATGGAGTCTCAGGGTGGCCTCAAACTCATGGCAATCCTCCTACCTCTGCCTCCCAATTACTGGGAGTAAAGGTGTGTGCCACCATGCCCAGCTCTTGACTTAACTTCTTTTTTAACTTTTGTCAAAAATAATTCTATTTATTTGAGAGACAGAGGCAGAGGGTTAGGAGAATGGGCATGCCAGGGCCTCTAACTCCTACAAACGAACTCCAGAGACATGTGCCACCATGTCTATCTGGCTTACACTGGTACTGGGGAATTGAACCTAGGTCCTTAGGCTTTGTAGGCAAGTGCCTTAGCCATTAAGCCTTCTCTCTAGAACTGGCTTACTTAAAAAAAAAAAAAAAAAAAAGACGGGCAGATGTCAGTAGCCCAAGTTCCCAGTGACCAAGATATCTTAGTTTGTAACACAAACACTAACCTATAGAACCTAGGAGTGACAGATGTGACTCGGAAGCCTGGAGAACCAGGCTGTAATTGTGATTTGACTCTGATTGCAACATGGACCTCCCTGTGTAGAGCAACCAGAGGAGTCCGAATTCTCTCCCCGTCCTGCGGGAGGTCTTGGCTAAAGACATGCATGAAACCAACCATGGTCTTTCTAAACATGCTCATGCCCAGGCCCCAAACCTGGTGTCAGGTGCCATAGATGAGTGTGGAGCTTTAAGTTCTATGGAATATTCCAGGGAGGATTCTGGTGGGAATCTCCAAAAGGAGACCCTGCTTGGTGGAGTCTTCCATCCCAAGCAGCAGCCATTCTCCTTCTCCAGACAACTCCCCCTGGCTCCGATGCCTGGACTCACCCTTTACAGGCATCCTTTCTCTTTACTTATCCATGTTCCCTCCACCACCTTGCCCTTTGGTAGGCTCACCTCCTGTCTGCCGAGTTTGGGAAACACTTGTTAGAGGTTGAAGACTTGCTACAGAAGCACAAGTTGATGGAGGCTGACATCGCCATCCAAGGGGAGAAAGTGAAGGCCATCACCGCGGCCACCATGCAGTTCACTGAGGGGAAAGGTGAGGCCATGGGTGTCCCTTTGTTAGGGCCTCTGGTGCCAGACCCCTCTCCTCTGGCCTAGTGCTCCCCTCCCCCGTGTGGGTAATTCCCTTGGAACCACCTTTGTAAGCCTGCTTCTTTCATCAGGTCACAGTGCACAGCACTTGAGGGGCAGCCACGTTTTTCAGAGAGCAGGTTTTGCAGTCTGCACCTGGGGAGGACTCATGGGCACTCCGAGATCTCATCTATGTTCCATTCTCGTTGTTAGTTCAAGTGATGGCTAAGAATGGTTACATTTCTAGCTTCCGTATTTTTCGTCATTTATCTGAGAGAGAGAAAGAGACTAAGTCACTATGAGTACACCACATTGTGGGTACTGGGAAATTCAACTCTGGCCAGTAGGCTTTGCAAGCAAGTGCCTTTAACCACTGAGCTTTCTCCCCAGCTCTAGTTTCTGGTATTAAATAGGAAAATTCTTTGAGCTTTTGAAAAACTCATGCAGAGCTAATCATGATGATTTATGCCTTTAATCCCAGCACATTTCTACTGAGAATGAACTCAATTTGTAAGCTCCCTTATTCCTGATGTTTAGTGGGAGCCACTTACAAAGACTCTGGCCTGTCCTCTGAGTAATTTGGAATCCCTGTATCCAATCCCAGAGAACCTTGAAGGGCTGGGGTAGAACACTTGCCTATCACACACATAAAGCCCTATATTCAATCCTCAAGAAAAACATATATATATATTCTGAAGGCCCTAAGAGTTTGAAACTTTAAGGCTGTGTATTTCTAACCTGGCAACTGATTTGAAACTTGCCCACAAATGAAGCCCGTTCCTTTCTTTGTATCTTACTTCCTGTTCCTCCAGGGTACCAGCCTTGTGACCCCCAGGTCATTCAGGACCGCGTCAGCCACCTGGAGCAGTGCTTCGGAGAGCTGAGCAACATGGCGGCCGGGCGAAAGGCCCAGTTGGAGCAGTCCAAGCGGCTCTGGAAATTCTTCTGGGAGATGGATGAGGCCGAGAGCTGGATCAAGGAGAAAGAGCAGATCTACTCTTCCCTGGACTATGGCAAGGACCTGACCAGCGTGCTCATCTTGCAGCGCAAGCACAAAGCCTTTGAGGATGAGCTCCGTGGGCTGGACGCGCACCTGGAGCAGATCTTCCAGGAAGCCGAGGGCATGGTTGCGCGTAAGCAGTTTGGACACCCGCGGATCGAGGTTCGCGTCAAGGAGGTGTCGGCGCAGTGGGACCGGCTGAAGGAGCTGGCCGCCTTTCGCAAGCAGAGCCTCCAGGGCGCGGAGAACTTCTTCCAGTTCCAGGGCGACGCAGACGACCTGAAGGCCTGGCTGCAGGATGCCCACCGGCTGCTGTCGGGTGAAGACGTCGGGCAGGACGAAGGGGCCACGCGGGCTCTGGGGAAAAAGCACAAGGACTTCCTGGAGGAGTTGGAGGAAAGCCGCGGGGTGATGGAGCACTTGGAAAATCAGGCCCAGGGCTTCCCACAGGAGTTCCGGGACTCCCCAGACGTGACCAGTCGGCTGCAGGCCCTCCGGGATCTCTACCAGCAAGTGATGGCCCAAGCAGACTTGCGGGGACAAAGGCTGCAGGATGCCCTGGACCTGTACACGGTGTTTGGGGAGTCGGATGCCTGTGAACTGTGGATGAGTGAGAAGGAGAAGTGGCTGGACCAGATGGAAATCCCAGACACCCTGGAGGACCTGGAGGTGGTGCAGCACAGGTTAGACTGGCTCAGCCTCTGCTCACCGCCCCACCCCAGGGCTGATGGCCACCTCTCCACTTTAGATCAGTGGGGTTCCCTTTGAGAGGCCATGAGATCGCCTTGTTACAAAGTCCAGGCGTCAGGCATTGTGAGTTCTCTCCTGGCTCTGGGGCCTAGTATATTTCACCCAACTGAGGCCTTAGTGCCCCAGACAAAGAAGATTTTCTTTATTCAGTTACTTCTCAGTGACAGCAGCCCTTGCTTAAGTGAATTCTATCTGGAACCCCCATGGAGCAGAGAAGAAAAGTGGGGCTGCTGCGGTTATGAGGGCTGAGAGCCCGCGATTCTGCCAGCGGTAGCTTTCTGTGGCAGTCCCTAAGCCACAGAACTCCCAAGGGGCCACAGGCATCAGCTTGTAAACCATGTGTTCACAAGGCCACTCTCATTTCTTGGGTTCTGATTCCATCGGCACACTGGTTTGGAAGGTGTACTCGGGCTGTGGACAATAGGACACCCCCAGGCTATGGATTGAGGGAGAGAGGGGTGCCCAGGCTGTAAAGAGTGAGGTGCTCAGGCTGTGGATTAGGGAGCATGTTCAGGCTGTGAATGGGTGAAGGGATGCTTCCGTGCTGTGGACAGAGGGCATGTTTAGGCTGTGGATGGGGTGGGGGCGGGGGGTAACTCAGGCTATGGACTAGGGGGAATGAGCATGCCCAGGCGTTGCTGGCAGAAAACACATGACTAAGAGCAACTTGTGGGAGGAATGAGTTTATTTTGGCTTAGAGACTCAAGGGGAAGCTCCATAAGGACAGGAGGAAATGAAGGCATGAGCAGAGGGTGGACATCACCTCCTGGCCAACATCAGATGGACAACAGCAACAGGAGAGTGTGCCAGACACTGGCTATAAGCACCCATAAGCCCGCCCCCAAAAATACACTGCCTCCAGGAGTATCCAGTTCCCAAATTGCCACCAACTGGAGGCCTAGCATCCAGAACACATAAATTTATGGGGAACACCCAAATCAAATCACCACAGATGGGTAGAGAGGCATTCTCTGAATAAGGGGGCATGTTTAGGCTGTGGGTGGTGGGTGCAGCCTCTCAGCAGCCTAGTACAGAATCCAAGGAGTGGGAGAGCCACTTGCAGCAGCAGCGTCAAGGTGGTCCTACACCGATGCCAGAGGGTAGTAGGCTCTTCTTGCTCAAGAAGAGTTCGTCTTCACAATCACAAAAGCCCTCGCCTCTCAGCAGCTCTCCTTGCCCCTCCCAGGAATAAACCACCTGGGGAGAGGATCTTTCTGGTCAGTAGAATCAGTAAAGTATTGCCCCCAGCGTGGACAATAAAAGTGTGGCAGATGGTGTTTGGGGTGACTGACTCCCCTGCTGACATACACCCTGAAACTCCTTTCTAGCCCTCACAACTTCACACTTCTCTGTGGAGCCTAAAGGAAGGAACCAGCACTCTCTTAAGTAGGTCCAGGAAATACTGAGCCATGAAATTGGACCCACGTTACCAGAAAATAGGGTGTGCCAACATGTCTGACTCCCTAACACCCCCCCACACACACACACACACACCTGGACGAAGGCATTCAGGAGGTAGAAGGAGAATACAAGAGCAACACGCTGGAGGCCGGTGACGGCCGCCACCTCACCCTGTGTTCTTCACGTCCCCTGTCTGTGTCAGGTTCGACATCCTGGACCAGGAGATGAAGACACTGATGGCCCAAATTGATGGCGTGAACCTTGCCGCCAACAACCTGGTCGAGAGTGGCCACCCACGGAGCGCAGAAGTGAAGCGGTACCAGGATCGCCTGAACAAGAGGTGGGGGAGGGGCGGGGCTTGGGCTCCGCTCCTGACATTCCCCTGGGGACAGGGCCCAAACGCCAGTTCTCTTGCTGTGCACCCCCACATCTGTGCCCACAATGCCCCCGTCTTTCTTGTGCCCAGCACTGGGGATGTGGCAGCATGGAGGAAAAATCGGTGCAGAGAGAAGCAGGGAGGAGAGATGCATGTATGGAGCTTTTTTATTTATTTATTTATTTTTCGTTTGTTTGAGGTAGGGTTTCATTCTAGCCCAGGCTGACCTGGAATTCACTACGTAGTCTCAGGGTGGCCTTGAACTCACAGTGATCCTCCTACCTCTGCCTCCTGAGTGCTGAGATTAAAGGCGTGCGCCACCACGCCCGGCAAGCTTTTTTATTTTTTTAAACATTTTTTAAAATTATTTATTTATTTATTTGAGAGCGACAGACACAGAGAGAAAGACAGATAGAGGGAGAGAGAGAGAATGGGCGTGCCGGGGCTTCCAGCCACTGCAAACGAACTCCAGATGCATGCGCCCCCTTGTGCATCTGGCTAACGTGGGACCTGGGGAACCGAGCCTCGAACCGGGGTCCTTAGGCTTCACAGGCAAGCGCTTAACCGCTAAGCCATCTCTCCAGCCCGCTTCTATAATTGTAGACTATAACCCATGGTAATCCCCTCTATCCCCCACACACACTTTCCCCTTTGCAACTCCACTCTCCATCATATCCCCTCCCCCTCTCAATCAGTCTCTCTTTTACTTTGATGTCATCATTTTTTCCTCCTATTCTGATGGTCCTGGGTAGGTAGTGTCAGGCACTGTGAGGTCATGGATATCCAGGCATGTATGGAGCTTGAATGCTATGTCTGGAGGGAGGGGCTGGTATGTCCATACACCTGTGGTGAGGGGACATTCTGAGTGTGTATAGTTAAAGTAGGCCACGTGGTTCTCATACCATGTCCCCCAGACATTCCTGGCCATGGCAAATTGCTTTGTGAGGGCTTTTAAGTACTGTCCGTTAGAGAACGCCCCTGTCTGTGCCAAACTGCAGCGCTGATAATAAGCTGGCTGGAGTGAAGGGCAGAATTAGCAGGGAGCCTTGAGCAAGCTTCATGGTTGGAACAGAAAGCAGGCCCCGAGGAGCCTTCAGCGCAGGGCCTAATTGCTCGTTAGTTCCTGGAGGAGCTTTGAGGGCACGGCAGATGCCTGCATTCCCTTGCCTCTTAACCTGCACCCTCACATGCAATGCCACATGTTCACTGCCTCCTTATTGCCCCTTCCTGTGCTTGTGCCTGAGGCAACCTGGGGGTGGACATAGGGAATACTCATCTATTAAAAAAGAAAAAGGACTGACTCTGTGGAGACTGGTGAGTGCCTTTGGGGAACCAGGGTGAATGGGATACTCCGGAGCCACTCGAATGGGGCTAATTGTTGAGCATCCAAGGATGGAGGATATAGGTAGCAATATTCCCTTGTAAGTCTGATGCTTATACAGATAAGGGAGATGCCTCTCCATCCTTTTTTAACTTTTATTTATTTGCACCTGTGTGGGGGTGAGGATTGAACCTGGAACTATAACCTTTAGCTAGTGCCTTTAACAGCTGAGCCTTCTCCCCAGCCCCCTCTTCACTCTTAGGCTTTTGGGAGAGAGAGCAATTTTTTGTTTGTTTGTTTGTTTTTCAAGGTACGGTCTCACTCTAGCTCAGAATGACCTGGAATTCACTCTGTAGAGTCAGGGTAGCCTCAAACTCATGGCAGTCCTCCTACCTCTGCCTCCCAAGTGCTGGGATTAAAGGCATGCTCCACCACGCCCGGCTAGAGAGAGCAATTTTTTTTTAAATTCTTTTTGTTTATTTTTATTTATTTATTTGAGAGCGACAGACAGAGAAAGAGGCAGATAGAGATAGAGAGAGCGAGAATGGGTGCGCCAGGGCCTTCAGCCACTGCAGATGAACTCCAGACGCATGCGCCCCCTTGTGCATCTGGCTAACGTGGGTCCTGGGGAACCGAGCCTCAAACTGGGGTCCTTAGGCTTCACAGGCAAGCGCTTAACCGCTAAACCATCTCTCCAGCCCGAGAGGGCAATTTTTATAGCTGCTATTTAACTGAGGAAATTAGACATAAAATCAATTTAATCCAGAGAAGCTTCCAGGAAGTTTCAGGAAAAATTTGTCAGCCATGAGAATGCTGACCTTTACAAACCCTGACCCATGCCCCATCTCAGCTGAAAAATGCTGAAATAGCTTCCATTCTGAGGCTAGGGAAATCTGAGGCAGGCATTGGTTATATGGTTTCCATAGAGTCTAATTGAGAAGCCATCTGGTCTACCAGAGAATGGAAGCCTAGTCCCTTACCTTGCAGCCCACCCAATTTGAGACAACACCTTTTGGTAGTCGGTTTGGTCTCACCTTGAGTTGAAATCTGGCTCCTTGGGAGTATGCACATGTTGATCCTGGCTCTGCTCCTCAAAGATATCAAGACTTGTCCTAATTTATGTTGCACTTGTAACTCTTCAAATGCTGTTCAAAATGACTCTCATTCTGTGCCTCCACCCGAGTCCCACTTCTTTACCTTTGCTCCTGTCTGTCAATGTCCTTTCTCTTCCAGCTACTTGTTCCAAACCCCGACCATCCTCTAGGTCAGTCTAGGCTCATCTCCTTCCCAGTTTTACAGGTGAAAAAATGATCCTTGCCTTTTGTACTGGCTCTGAACTTCATATCCTACCTTGTGTTTATAATTCCTTCTTATTGTCAAGTGGTTTTGTCACTGTGTGATCGTCACTGAGTGTATTCACGTAACCTCAAGAGCATAGCCTTCGACACACCTGGGCTGTATGGTCCGTGCATATGGTATAGTGTGTGACTCCAGAGCCATGAGAACACAGAACAGCACGAGATGAGGCTGGGGATATAGACCAGCAGTGTAGTGTGCTTAGCATGTCCAAGGCTCTGGGTTTGATCCCCGGAGCCACCACCAAGATGAATCAGTTAACTGCCACACAAGATTAAAGAATGCCTGACAGGAAATTATACACTCAAGAGACTTGGTGAGGGGCTGGAAAGATGGTTCAGTGGTTAAGGGGCTTGCCTGCAAAGCCTAGAGGCCAGGGTTCGATTCCCCAGTACCCACATAAAGCCAGATGCCTAAGGTGGCGCTTTCATCTGGAGTGTGTTTGCAGAGGCTAGGTGGTGCACCCATTCTCTCTCTCTGCCTTGCGAACAAATAAAAACATTTTTTTTTTTAAGTGAGAGAGAAGCCGGGCGTGGTGGCACACGCCTTTAATCCCAGCACTTGGGAGGCAGAGGTAGGAGTATCACCGTGAGTTTGAGGCCACCCTGAGACTCCTTGGTGAATTCCAGGTCAGCCTGGGCTACAGTGAGGCCCTACCTCAAAATATCCAAATAAATAAATAAAGTGAGAGAGAGTTGGTAAACATGAGACATATGAGGCTGCTACAGTGTACTGTTTTACAGCGAATGTTTTTGTTTTTATAAATGAAGGAATATACTCCAAAACAACAATGAAAAACATAATGTAGCAAATACATAAGCCAGTACCATAGTCACCTATTATCATTCTCAAGTGTTATACACGTGACATAATTGTGTGTGCTATCCTTTCGTGGTACCGGCAGCATAATTTACATTGGTGTCACCACACACATATGAGTAATGTGCTGGGCAATGACTTTCTGATGACTACACCATCTCTGGGTGATAGGAATCCCCAGCTCTGTGACAATCACACGGGGCCACTATGTGTGGTGTGTTGTTGACTGAAATTTTTTTTTTTTCTTGGCCCATGATTATATACTTTTCACTAAAGAACTTTATAATTTCTTCGACAAGCAAATGAAAAGCTGTGTTGCTATCTGTTGCCCACAGTGCTTTCTATACTAGGCACATTTTGGTCTGAGATTCCTTCTTTTTGGAATATCCTTTCCCCAGGTGTTCCCTTGACTTACTCCCTTGCTTTATACAACAGGTCTCAAGTCACGTGTGAGCTCGTTGGAGTAGCCCCCAATGACCACTCCGCTGGAAGCAGTGCCCTCCTCCCTCCCTCTCACCAGCCCCTTAGCCCTCAGCCTCTGTCCTGCCGCCTTGCTTTGCTTTTTCTTTGCCCTTAACCTTCACTTGATGGATTATAGATGCATTTATTCATCTCCGCCCACTCGAATGAAAGCCAGGATGGCTCTGTTCTTTGCCGTTTCACCGGATGTTGAGGTCAGCGTCTGGTAAAAGGCACCTGACAGCTGCAGGAAAAGTGCTCAGTAAATGAGTGAACGTGGCCGAGTGAATGTTTCTGCCAGCTCAACACATAAGAGTCATTCATGTACATATCGGGTGTGGATTTCACTGTGTAAACGTCACTTGACCAGAATTAAAAAAAAAAAAAAAAAGTCCTGGGCCCAAAACCAATCCTGAACCTCTATGTTACCTAATCATGTTCTGCCAACCATATGTCTTGGAGAGAGTGCAACGTAGGAGGAAAGTGTGAGGTTGGACTCAAACATGAGCCCCTCCCCCTGTGGGGTCTCAACTTGGTAGCCACTATGAGGCCACGCAAGAAAGACCTGGAAAATCACACTAGGGTCTCTTGCCTATCTCACTACCAGTTCACTGTGATTTCAGATCCACTTGGAGAAAGCGTCTGCCCCTTCCCCCCTCACCCCCCCCCTTCGCTCCCCGGCTTCCTAGCCTCAGAGCAACACCCGTATGCCAGGCACAGGATTCCCAGAGTCCTCCAGCCCTCCCTGCTCTCCCTCCTGGTCTGCCAGTCCTTCCTGCTACCGTGACTTCCCTGTGCTGCTGTGCCTGCGGAGCAGATGCGCTGCTTCAGTCCGCCACGGGGCATTCTTCCGCACGCAGCCTTCCCCCTCCTCTGTCCCCTCAGAGCTGACGCACAACGATGAATGAACCCCTGCTTAATAGCTCACTCCTGTGAAGTTACTGGAGTTACAGCTCTGGGGACCTCCACGCCACCTCCCACCATCTCACTGTCTCTTCTCACAGCTCCCTTAGTCCTCTCTGCCGTGTGTGTGTGTGTCAAGCACATAGCCTTTCATACTTGGGTTATTTCGTGAGCTTGCTTCTTTTTTTGGGGGGGGGGGAGGCCGGGGATGAGGTCTCACTATGTAACCCAGGCTTTCCTTGAACTCATAATCTTTCTGCTTCTGTCTCCCAAGGGCTGGGATTGCAGATGTGTGCTACCGTACTCAGCTGTGTGTTTGTCTTAATTTCTCTCTAAGTCATATACTCAGTGACACAAGATCAAGTTGTGTCTAATTCTACTTTATACCCTTGTGGGTTATTCTGGAGAAATGGATTCAGTGAGTAAACAAGCATTCTGTTTACTCTCATGTGCTAACATATTCTAATGACGCAGAATGAATAAGCATGGGCCCAAGGGAGGTGTCTCTGGTAGTCTGCCTGGCTGAGGGACAGCTGCTTTAAAGAATTTACTGTGTGAGGCAGACCAACCCCAGAACCGAGGGACGTCTGCCAGACTTTAGCATATTGTTCTGTTTCAAACCAACATTGTCCTTGAGGGTTAAGATTGTTAGCCACAATTCCAAACTAAAATCTTCCTCCCTCTCTTTGTTCCCCTTTCTCTTCCTCCTCTTTCTCACCAGACCTCTTTTCTTTTTTTCAGGCCCTAGGAACACAACCTGGGGCATTTCTGAAGTTCCTCCCAGGAAGCTAGGGAAGAAGCCCTAAGCATTCTTGAAATTAAGCTATAAACTTTCCAGTTGTTTCCAACATTGCTGAAACTCTAGGGAACTTAAATATAGAAACTCTTTTCTTTTTTCCTTTTTCAAATATTTATTTATTTAAAAGAGAAATGAAAACTGAGAAAGAGAGAGAGAGAGAGAGAAAGATAATGAACATAACAGGGCCTCTTTCCACTGCAAACTGCAGATGTATGTGCCACTTTATGCATCTGGCTTTACATGGGTACTGAGGAATTGAACCCGAGTCATCAGGCTTCGCAAGTCGATGCCTTTAGGCACTGAGACATCTCTCCAGTCCTACAGACGCTCCTTCCTTGACTTATGACGGAGTTACAATCTGCTATATGCCAATTGTAAACTGACATTAACATTAGTAGGAAATGCATTCATGGCCAGGCATGGTGGCACTGGTCCCAGCTACCCTGGAGGCAGGAAGATCACTGCTTCTAGAAGTTGAAGGCCAACCTGAGACAGCTCAGCAAAATCCCATCTTAAAACAACAACAAAAAGAAAAAAAAAAAAGAAAGAAAGAAAAGAAAAGGAAAGGAAAAAAAAAGATAAAACACATTCAAAGCCATGTGGGTGACGCACGCCTTTAATCTCAGCACTCGGGAGGCAGAGGTAGGAGGATTGCTGTGAGATCAAGACCACCCTGCGCCTACCTAGTAAATTCCAGGTCAGCCTGGGCTAGAGTAAGACCCTACCTCGAAAAACCAGAACAACAAAAGAAAACAGTTTGCACCTAAGCTGTCCTACAGCCTAGCTCAGCAAGCCCACGGAGGAGTTGTTCCCCTGCCTCTGCCTTGCACCACTACGGTCTCCTACCTTGTCCCGCTAGCCCAGGGAATGTTCTCAATGCAAAGCAGTTTCTAGGGAAGGTATGTTGATTTTGTACCATCGAAAAGTGGAACCATCTTAGAGTCAAAACTACTCCTGTTTGCCTGAAGGAAGTCCAGCCAAGCCTTTGCTTTACAGTACAGTTGGGGGGCGGGCTGTGCTGTTAAGGCACTTGCCTGCAAAGCCAAAGGATCTCGGTTCAATTCCCCAGGACATGCATCTGGAGTTCATTTGCAATGGCTGGAAGCCATTCTCTCTCTCTCTCTCTCTCTCTCTCCCTCCCTCCCTCCCTATGTCTTTCTTTCTATCAACTAAATAAATTAAATATTTTTTTTTAAAAAAAGATGATTTCTTTGCACGTGCATGTGCATATGTGCACACAAGGCAGAGAGAGAGTGAGTGAGTCCATGGGTGTACCAGGGCCTCTTGCTGCTGCAAACTACCTCCAGAGACATGCACCGCTTTGTGCATCTGGCTTAGTGGGGAATCAAATCCAGACTAGGTGTCTCCCCGGCACCACCCTCCCCTCCCCATTCTTTTTTTTTTTTAAATTTATTTATTTATTTATTTGAGAGCGACAGACACAGAGAGAAAGACAGATAGAGGGAGAGAGAGAGAATGGGCGCGCCAGGGCTTCCAGCCACTGTAAACAAACTCCAGACGCGTGCGCCCCCTTGTGCATCTGGCTAACGTGGGACCTGGAAAACCGAGCCTCGAACCAGGGTCCTTAGGCTTCACAGGCAAGCGCTTAACCGCTAAGCCATCTCTCCAGCCCACCCTCCCCATTCTTTAATGCGTGGCTGGGATGACATCACTGATCTGGTTATGAGTTAGATATATGTTGAGTAAAATCAGAAAGATGAATCTTGCTTACCCAATTTGTTAGGTAATTTATTTATTTTATTTTTAGCATACAAGGTCTGTGAGGGAGATTCATGGGAAATGTGGGGTCCTGTGGGAAGAATCAATGAACAAGGCGTCTCTGTTTCCCCTGGGGCTGCGCGTCCCTCTGGTAGGTGGAAGGCCTTCCAGACGGTGGTGTCTGAGCGGAGAGAGGCGGTGGACTCGGCCCTCCGGGTACACAACTACTGCGTGGACTGCGAGGAGACCAGCAAGTGGATCATGGACAAGACGAGGGTCGTGGAGTCTACAAAGGACCTGGGGCAGGACCTGGCGGGCGTCATCGCCATCCAGCGGAAGTTGTCTGGGCTGGAGCGAGATGTGTTTGCTATCCGGGACCGTGTGGGTGCCTTGGAACGTGAGTCACAGCACCTGATGGAGTCACATCCTGAGCAGAAGGAGGACATCGGGCAGCGGCAAGCCGAAGTCCAGAAGCTGTGGAAGGGCCTACAAGATGCCCTGCAGGGTCAGGAGCTCTCCTTGGGTGAAGCCAGCAAGCTGCAGGCCTTCCTGCAGGATCTGGATGACTTCCAGGCCTGGCTGTCCATGGCCCAGAAGGCCGTGGCTTCGGAGGACATGCCCGAGTCGCTCCCAGAGGCTGAGCAGCTCCTGCAGCAGCATGCGGCCATCAAGGAGGAGATTGATGGGCACCAAGAGAACTACCACCAGGTCAAGGCATCCGGGGAGAAGGTGATAGAAGGCCAGACGGACCCGGAATATCAGCTTCTGGGTCAGCGACTAGAGGGCCTGGATACTGGCTGGGACGCCCTGCGCCGGATGTGGGAGAGCCGTGGCCACTCCCTTGCCCAGTGTCTGGGCTTCCAGGAGTTCCAGAAAGATGCCAAGCAGGCTGAAGCTATCCTCAGCAACCAGGTAATAAGAGGCATACAGGCCTAGGGAACAGGAGAGTCTCTCAGGAGACTCACCTATGGTAAGTCTAAGCTTTAGGGCTGTGGGACGAAATTATACTTTTCTTGGTCTCTCTATAACTACTAATTGAGCCAGGCATGGTGGGGCACGCCTTTAATCCCAGCCCTCGGTAGGCAGAGGTAGGTGGATCATTGTGAGTTCAAAGCCACCCTGAGACTACATAGTAAGCTTAGTAAATATTTACTAATGAAAGGTAATTCTCTGTATTCCTTGTCATATTTCCTTTTCTGGTCCCATGTCCCAAACTCTCATGTTCTTGAGTGAGGCTCCCCTTCCCTTCCATCTGGCTTTAGATACTGTCCGTGGAATCCTCCTGGACAGGGGGTGAGGAGCCAGGCCTGGGGAGTAGAGCCTCCCCTGCGTGTGACTCTAGAGCTGTCGGGCTGCACATGGCACTCCCAGTCAGCAGGAGCCTCACAGCCTCCGCTCAGCTCACTGCCGTGCCTCATCTGGAGCTTGCACCAACAGGAATATACTCTGGCTCACTTGGAACCCCCAGACTCCTTAGAAGCTGCAGAAACTGGCATCCGGAAGTTTGAGGATTTCTTGGTGTCTATGGAAAACAACCGGGATAAGGTGTTGAGTCCTGTGGACTCTGGAAACAAGCTGGTCGCTGAGGGAAATCTGTACTCAGACAAGATCAAGGAGAAGGTGCAGTTGATCAAAGACAGGTACTGCCGAACCCCTCAAGCCATGGCTTCCTATGCCACAGTGGGGCTGAGGATGCCAGGCAAAGGCCCCAGGCTTGGCCCTGTTGTAACTGGCTCTGACATCCCTTCCAGGCATAGCAAGAACAATGAGAAGGCCCAAGAGGTCACAGTTCTTCTGAAAGACAACCTGGAGCTGCAGAACTTCCTCCAGAACTGCAAAGAGGTGAGGCAGCAGGCACTTTCCAGAAGGCTTCTGTTTGGGAGCAAAGTGGGAGGTCACCCCCCAGAGTCACGGGGTTTCGTGAACAGGAAACTTGGGAGTACTCAGTAGCCTTAGTATTCTTGAAATCCCCAGTTCCACAATTTCTCTTCTACCCTCCAAATCTGAAAAGTTATGCTTTGGTTTGCCAGGTTGAGGGGCCCAGGTTTCTTAAAAGAGTGGACTGAGTACATTCGGGAACTTTCAGGCTCACTGTTGGAATCACCTAGGTCCAGGAGTGTGGGGCCTGTGCAGTCATCCACGCAGGGCCCTGCACTTGTTCAGTGCCCTGCTATAGCTGTATTGAGATTCATAATACTTTTAAACATCTTCATTTTGCCTAGAGCCCTGGAAATTGTGGAGTCAGTGTTAGCCTAGTTGAAGCAGACCATTGAGCCCCATGAGGGCAGATGAATGAATCAGATCTTCAAGGACAGAGAGAGAGAGATTTAATATCTCCAGCTGGAGAACTGTTGGTTTAGAAGGTCCCTGTTCACTTGCTCATCTGGGGCTCAGGATATAAGGAAGGTTTTAATCTTCCTTCCATTGATAGGATTTCCCCTGTGGAATAGGGCTTTCTGTAACTTCTTCCATATTCTCATCTTTCCCATTTCTTTTCAGCCCCTGCAACTTTGTTCCCATCTACTGCCCTTGGCATAACCCAGGCTTGGCATGGTGCTAAGAGATATTGAATGAACTATTAAAAAGTCATCTTTCCATCTTACTAAGTATAGGATCTGCCCTTTGAACTCTTCCACAAATAGCATTTTTTTTGGTATTTATTGATATTTTATCTCTCCACTGCCAGAAGATGAATTTATTCCCCACCCCATCTACCAAAAAGCATACTGAGTTCCTACAATATTCCAGGCCTTGTCCTAGGTCCTGGAAGTATGGAGAGAAGAAGAAATTATTCCCGGTCTCACACCGCACCTCCTCTAGTGAGGGAGATATACCCATGTCCACAAAGTAGCCCTGGCACGATATGGGACTGGAGGAACCAGAGTTGATGATGCTTAGTTCTCTTCTGTGCTCCTGCTTTCCTCGCCTGGGCCCTCTTCTGCAGCTAGGGCTGGGCAACGGATCCTACCCTGGCAAAGGGGTACATTGGGGAACTTCCGGGCTCACTCTTCCTCCCCACAGCTCACTCTCTGGATCAATGATAAGCTGCTGACATCACCAGACGTCTCCTATGATGAAGGCCGCAACCTTCACAACAAGTGGATGAAGCACCAGGCGTTCATGGCCGAGCTGGCTTCCCAGCAGGGCTGGCTCGACAACACGGACGCAGTAAGCAGAGCAGTGGGCGTTGGGGTGGAAGTGCTGTGCCCAGAGATACTGCCCTGTGGCCTAGACATAGAACTTGGCAGTGACCAAAAAGAAAAAAAAAAAAAACTCTGTAGATAGTGCTTAATGCTAGTGCTTCTTTTACGCCCAGTCTCGGCAAGCCTGGTCAGAACAATCACAGCTCCGACATCTAGTACCAGGACGGCAGTCATTGCTGTGTGCCTTCCCCAGGCCAGGGAGACATCATTTAGATGAGCAAAACCCCAAGCAAGCATTCGTTCACAGCCCTCATAGATGGGGAACCATGGGGCCCTTCAGCGGTGGGCTTGCCCAGTGGCAAAAACCAAAGTATGGGGCTGGAGAGATGGCTTAGCGGTTAAGGCACTTGTCTGCGAAGCCTAAGGACTCATGTTTGACTCTCTCCAAGTCCCACGTAAGCCAGACACATAGTGACGCAAGTGTGCAATGTCACACTTGCACACAAAGGGGCACACGGGTCTGGTGTTCGACTGTAGTGGCTGGAGGCCCTGGCATGCCAATTCTCTCTCATAAATACACGTGTGTGTGTGTGTAGTGGCAGGAGTTAGATCTCGGAATCCTGTCCCTTTGCTCTTTCTATTGTGGCTGCCCCCAAAAGAAGTATGTCCAGTGTCCACACAAAGCCATCCTGAGAGGTGAGAGGTGGTAAAGCATGTAACTTCCAGAACCAAAGCGGCTCCTTTCCCGCCCTGCCCTCAACTTTGTCCCTCTGAAGAGAGGATATTGGTAGCGCTTACCAACAAAGTTGTGAGTGCTGCACACTTGAAGCTAAATAAATCACCTGGAATAGTGTTTGGCAACTGCGAGCCCTCGACAGATATTGACCACAATTAGTAGTCTGTATTCCTGGAACCTAGTCCGATTGCACTGTCCACATTCAAACCCCATACATGTGTACAGGCGACAGAACCAGGAAGGACAACCTCAGTAATCAAACTGAAGCGTACAACTTCCAGAACTCACGGGAAGGTTCCCATGCTACAAGGACCTGGAAGGGTCTTATCATTCACTCATTCGTCCATTCATCTATTTTTTTTTTTTTTTTGAGACAAAGTCTCACTATCTACAGTCCAGACTAGCCTTAAACTCATGGTCTTTTTTTCCTGAGCTGCCCAAGAGCTATACTTATAGGCATTCAGCACCACACTTAGATCCATTATGGAATTTTGTGTGTGTGTGTGTGTGTGTGTGTGTGTGTGTGTGTGTGTATATATATATATATGTAAGTAAGTATGTATGTATATTACTAGAGATTGAAACTAAGGCCTCATGCTTGCTAGGCAAGAGCTCTCCCTTTGAGCTAGATCCCCAGCCTCTGGCTCCTTCTTTTATACTTTTTTTTTTTTTTTTTTTTTTAATTTGGAGAAAGGGTCTCACTAAGAGGCTCATGTTGGCCCTGATCCTCTTGCCTCAGCCTCATGATTGTGGGGATTTAGACCTGTGCTATGCAGCCTGGATCTTGAATCCTCTTTTTTCTTTTCTTTTTTTTTTTTAGCACCAACTGACCTCTGTCAGCAGTGCCCCCAGCTTGTAGTCTCTCTGAATCATTTGCCCAAACACTGCTTGCCCTGCCCTGCCATGCCCTGTCCTGCCCTGCAGATAATACTTTCAGAAGTGTATAACATGTTTCGTTGAGGCCTCACCCATGTTCTGTGCCAATTCTTTCTCTTTTTTTCCCCCTCTTGGGTATTTTTTCAAGGTAGAGGCTCACTCTAGCCCAGGCTGACCTGGAAGTCACTCTGTAATCCCAGGCTGGGCCTTGAACTCAAGGCGATCTTCCTACCTCTGCCACCTGAGTTGCTGAGATTAAAGGCGTGCGCCGCCACGCCCGGCCTGTGCCAATCCTGGGCTTTACCCACCTCCGTTTGGTAGCCCCTCACAGCCACCTGGAATAGGGCTGATCAGAGACCGCGAAGGCTGAGACTGAGCTGTCCCCCTTTTTCCCACAGGAAGGAAGGCACCTGATGACAGAGAAGCCCCAGTTTAAGGACGTGGTGTCAGAGAGACTGGAAGCCCTACACAAGCTCTGGGATGAGCTTCAGACCACCGCGAAGGAGAAGACAGAACAACTATCAGCCGCCAGGAGCTCGGACCTGCGCTTGCAGACGCACGCAGACCTCAACAAATGGATCGGCGCCATGGAGGACCAGCTGCGATCCGATGATCTGGGCAAGGACCTGACCACTGTCAACCGGATGTTGGCTAAGTTGAAGGCATGTGATCAGGGTGCTGGAGGAGAAGGGATCTTGGGGAGCCATCCTGAAACCTTAAGTAAGCACTCCTGCTCTTTCAGCACTGGGACTTGGTTGTGTTGTGCAGACATACCTCTTGGTTCAGAATCCACCTCCTACACTTTTTCAGTGTTGCCCAAGAAATATAGAGAGGGGAAAGCTGAGTGATGGCATCCAGGGAGACTTCTTGGGGAAAGTCAGCTGAGCTCTAAGAGGATCTTGAGGCATAGGTGGGGGGGGGGGCAGTTGGGGGTGGATGGAAGGTATCTGGGAGGTGTCAAGACCGGTGCTGATGCTGTCCCTCCTTGTTTCAGCGAGTGGAGGACCAGGTGAATCTGAGGAAGGAGGAGCTGGAGAAGCTTCTCACGCAGGTGCCCTCGCTGGGAAAGGAGGCGGGAGACACAGACATGAGCGTCGAGAAGCGCTTCCTCGACCTCCTGGAACCCCTGGGGAGGAGGAAGAAGCAGCTGGAATTATCCAAAGCCAAGCTGCAGATCAGCCGGGACTTAGATGATGAGACGGTGCGTGGGCTGAGGCCTCTCTACCGCCCCCCCCCCGCACCCTTCCCCCCCCGGGGCTTGAGCCGTCAGCTGCCATGGGGGTAGCTGGCCACTTTCCAAAGCAGCAGATGACTGGTCATCCCAGCTCTTGGCTCATAGACCTGTTGTAGTGATTGCACTCCGCAGGAATGCAGAGCCAATGCTTTCTGAAGAACTCTTTGATCACTTGCTGCTATTGATGGTGATGAGAGTGGGCTTTGGAGTTAGATGGACTTTGGGTTCAAGATCCCACTGTATAAGCATAAACAAGTTGTGTGGAACCTTAGTCCAAAATATCAAAACATCTCCTGTAAAATGAAGGTGAAACCCTTGTGTGTGGGTGGGGGGGGGGGGGCAGAGAGGAGAGATGTTGAAAGCCCTGTCTGGCATTTTGTGGGTGTTTAGGAAAGGGTGGCTGTCTGTGATTGTCATTAGCTGTCCCCCCCGCCCCCACCCTCTGCAGCTCTGGGTGGAAGAGAGGCTGCCACTGGCCCAGTCAGCCGACTATGGCACTAACCTGCAAGCTGTGCAGCTCTTCATGAAGAAGAACCAGGTGGGTCCCACCTCACCCGACCAGCGCCCCGGGGACCCAACCTGGCCCTGATCTGCAGAAGACCTGCGATAGCAGATTATTGCCCCTGGTGGTAGTTTTGGGGTCCTCAAACTACATTCCAGGTCTCACTGTAGAAAGGGCTTTGGTGAGAGCAGGGAGAATTCTGGGAGGATCACACAGGAAGGAGGGAGAATGGGTGCTCCAGGGTCTGCAGCCACTGCAAACAAACTCCAGACACATGCGCCACCTTGTGCGTCTGGATCATGTGGGTATTATCATGTGGGTATTTGGTTTTGGCAGCAAGTGCCTTAACTACTAAGCAATCTCTCCACTTATATGGTTTTTTTTTTAATATTTTTATTAATTTGTTTGAGAGATATACGGACAGTGAGCATGGGCATGACAGGGCCTCCTGCTGCTACAGAAAAATTCTGTATGTACTTTGAGGAGTTGAACCCGGGCTGTCAGGCTTTGCAAGGAAGGGCCTTTAGCTGAGCCATCTCCCTGGCCTTTCATACATGTTTTAAATGCTGACAGTCAGTGTTCTGCCCACATGCACTATCCTTACCCCTACCTTCTAGCTGGTTATAAAGGCCATGAGGCGATTGTCAAGAGGGAGGAAACGGGTACAAGGATCCCAAGAACGCATATGTAAACAGCATTTAATCTGAGCCTCTGGAACTGAGAAAGGGGTATATGTGTTGGGGCCTCCTGAAGAAAAAAGTGACCCATTCACCTGAATGGGAGGCAAAGGCCATTTTGGGAACCAAAGGTTTAAGCAGAAAATAATGCACAGTTCACAAAAGATCTGAGAAACAGAAATGGGGGAAAAAATGCTAAAACTCTATACAAGGGGCAACCATCAACTGCCCTTTTACTTGGTCATTTTATTCTTTTATTATTATTTTGGGTAGGCATGGTGGCACATGCCTTTAATTTCAGCACTCTGGAGGCAGATGTAGTTGGATTGTTGTGAGTCTGAGGTCAGCCTGAGACTACATAATGAATTCCAGGTCAGCCTAGGCTAGAGGGAGACCCTACCTCAAAAAAACAGAAACAAAAAAAGAAATTTGTTTTTCTTTACTGCAACACAGATTCCCAAGAGACCAAGTTCAGTTGATGCACAAGCCAATAGCAAACACTCAAAAGCACAGGCTTTGGGCTGGAAAGATTGCTTAGTGGTTAAGTTACTTGCCTGCAAAGCCAAAGGACTCAGGTTTTATTCCCCTGGACCCAAATAAGCCACATGCACAAGGTGGTGCGTTTGGCATTTGTAGCAGCTGGAGGTGCTGTCTTTCCTTTAAAAAAAAAAAAGAAGAAGAAGAAGATAAAAAAATGAAAGCAGGGCCAGGCGTGGTGGCGCATGCCTTTAATTTGAGCACTTGGGAGGCAGAGGTAAGAAGATTGCCATGAGTTCGAGGCCACCCTGAGACTACCTAGTGAATTCCAGGTCAGCCTGAGCTAGAGCGAGACCCTACCTCAGAAAACAAAACGACGACAACAAAAAAGCACAGGCTCAACTGTAGATGTAGTTCGGTTGGTAGAGTATTTGCCCAGCACGTACAAAGCTCTAGGTTCAAACCCCAACACCACATGAACCGGGTATGGTGCTGGGGCCCCTGTGATCTCGGCAGGCAGGAGACAGAACCAGGTTGGCCAAGAGTCCAAGGTCCTACTACCTACCATACCTATCCTGTTTGAGGCCAGCTTGGGCTACATGAGACCCAGCTCCAACCTCACTGTCCTGTGCTGGTTCCTGAGTGCCTGTCTCAGAGGGCCATCTAAGGGTTAAAGAAGGGTGCTGATAGAGTGTGGAGTGTTTAGCATCCTGCCACAAGTGGTCACAGGAAGGTTTCCCCGTTGTCATCACCCGCTCTGCCCTAACAGGCGAGGGATGGAGGGGCTGAGGGGGTCCACACTGGCCCTGTGGCAGACACGGCAGCCCCTTCGGGTGGGAAGGCCTTGCCTCTGAGTCCTTCCCCTGGCCACAGACACTGCAAAACGAGATCGTGGGCCACGCGCCGCGGGTGGAGGATGTGCTCCAGCGAGGGCAGCAGCTGGTGAAGGCGGTTGAGATCGACTGCCCCGACGTCGAGGAGCGCCTGGGGCACCTGCAGGGCTCCTGGGACGCGCTGCGGGAGGCGGCGGCCGCGCGGCTGCAGCGCCTGCGGGACGCGCACGCCGCACAGCAGTACTACCTGGACGCGGGCGAGGCGGAGGCCTGGATCAGCGAGCAAGAGCTCTATGTGTTCTCCGACGAGCCCCCCAAGGTCTGCTGGGACGGGCTGCCAGCCAGGGCGCTGGGGGTGGGGGGCACACAGTGTATGGGGAGGGTCTACACAGTCTCCCTACTCCCCTGTGGTCACCCCACGTCTTTCAGAACATCCCCAGGGTGCACACGAATCCATCGGAGGGCCCTCTTGCCAGTGTAGATGGGCTCTGTCCCAGGGCGCTTGTGGCCAGGCCTTGGGGTGTCTCTCAATGCTGCAGTGACCTAGGAGGTTTCTGTGGGGATGGAAGAAGGTGCAAGGGCGGTCCCAGAAGGAAGGGCAGATATTCAGAGAAGATTCTCTGGGAGTTGAGAGGATGGAGGGGTGAGGGTCTATGTGAGAGTCAGAGAAACAAGAAGGGAAGGTGCCCGGCTCTCTTTCCCTGAGCGTGGCCAGGCGGGGCTCGGGCGCTGACCGCGTGCCTCCCCCTAGGACGAAGAGGGCGCTATCGTGATGCTTAAGCGGCACTTGCGGCAGCAGCGCACCGTGGAGGAGTACGGGAGGAACATCAAGCAGCTGGCTGGCCGGGCCCAGAGCCTGCTGACCGCAGGTCACCCTGAGGGGTATGTGCTTCTCTCCTGCGGTGGAGTGTCGGCAGGCCATAGGCATGAGGCCAGGAGCCCCACTATCTAGTATTCTTTCAGGTCTAAGAAGGGAACATGGGACCAGTCTCTAAAACTAGAGATTCTGGTCTGGTTCCATTTATGCCTTTGTTTGGGTTTTTGTTGTTGTTTTGGTTTGGTTTGGTTTGGCTTGGTTTGGTTTTTTTTTTTTTTTGAGGTAGGGTCTCACCCTAGACCAGGCTGATCTGGAATTCACTATGTAGTCTCAGGGTGGCCTCGAACTCACGGTGAACCTCCTACCTCTGCCTCCCAAGTGCTGGGATTAAAGGAGTGCACCACCACGCCTGGCTGTGTTCTGGTTTTTTGTTGTTGTTGTTGTTTAGTTTTGTTTTAATATTTATTTGAGAGAGAGAGAAAAAAGTGCAGATGGAGAGAAAGCAAGAATGGCCACACCAGGGACTCCAGTCACTGCAAGCAAACTCCAGACGCACGAGCCCCCTTGTGCATCTGGCTATCGTGGGTCCTGGGGAATCGAACTGGGGTCCTTAGGCTTCTCAGGCAAATGCCTTAACCGTTAAGCCATTTCCCCAGCCCTGGGTTCTGGTTTTGTGTGAGGATGTCACACAAGGTGAGCATCCTGAGCCCAGGTGGGCATAAAGACCAGAGAATGGGTACCAAAACAACCCTTCTGTTGAGCTGAGAACTCCAGTCTTTTGAAGTTACACTAGACTGAGAGACCCTAATGACCAATTCTGCTTTCCCTTTTTTTTTTTTTTTTTTCTCCAAGGTAGGGTCTCACTCTGGTCCAGGCTGACCTGGAATTAACTATTATAGTCTCAGGGTGGCCTCGAACTCACAGCAATCCTCCTACCTCCTACCTCTGCCTCCTGAGTGCTGGGATTAAAGGTGTGCACCATCACACCCTGCATCTGCTTTACTTTTTTTTAAGATTTATTTTTATTTATTAGAGATAGAAATGGAGAGAGAGACAGAGAGAGAGTGAGTGAGAATGGGTGCACCAGGGCCTCTAGGCACTGCAAATGAACTCCGGACGCATGTGCCACCATGTGCATCTGGCTTACGTGGGACCTGGAGAATTGAACCTGGGTCCTTAGGCTTCGTAGGCATGCGCCTTAACCGCTAAGTCATCTCTCCAGCCCATCTGCTTTCCTTCTGATGGTTCATAAAATACTTCAGGACCTCACTATAACTCAGCAAAATCCTTAGGCAGCATGAAGGGAGAGAAGCTACTCCTGCCCATCTGGACTGTCCAGTTGCCTGGAGTCTGGAGAACTGAGAGGCAGATGCCACAGAAGGCCCAGCTAGACCCTGTCCTCAGCAGATCCCCCACACATCTCCCAGGGAGCCCCAGGGACTGAGCCTCGTTATGTCACTTCCCACAGAGCCTACACAGGGCCACCACCGCTTGGACCCCACTCAGAGCTCTGACCCCTGGCACTTGAATCTGAGCTTCCTGGAGAGAGGGGCACTGCAGAGAGGTGCCATGCCAGGACAACTGCAAGACACAAGCCTGCCATCCCCTGAGGCATCATGGCCTAAATACTCATTGTTCTTCTCCCCAGTTTTGTCATCCAGAAAAGCCACTGTCATGTCTATGCTGCTCTCCTCCAGCTGGCCTTCGTAAGGGTGTGGAGAGGAATAGGTCACCTCCTCTGATCCAGCTATCTCAAGTCCATCCATCTGTCCATCCTTCCTTCCTTCCTGCTTTCTTTTCTTTAAATTTTTTTTTCATATTTCTGTTTATTTTTTTATTTGACAGAGAAGGAGGCAGATAGAGAGAAAGAGAAAGAATGGGTGTGCCAGGGCCCCCAGCCACTGCAAACAAACTCCAGACGCATGCACCATTCTTGTGCATCTGGCTTATGTGGGTCCTGGGGACTTGAACCTGGGTCCTTTGGCTTTGCAGGCAAGTGTCTTAACCACTAAGCCATCTCTCCATCCCTCCTGCTTTCTTTTGAGGCAGGGTCTCACTCTATCTCAGGCTGACCTGGAACTCACTCTGTAATCCAGGCTAGCCTCAAGCTCAACAATTTATGGCCATCCTCCTGCCTCAGCCTCCTAAGTGCTGGGATTAAAAGTGTGTGCCACCACAACTGGCTAGTTCTTTTTTTTTTTTTTGTTTTGTTTTGTCATACTGCAGGATGGAACCTGTGACCTCTTCACACATGCCAAGGAAGCACTTTACTGCTGAGTTAGCCCCCTCCCCCACCGGTCCGTATGCTGGGCTCTTGGTCACCATATCTACGAGGTTTCTTGCTTTGCCCCCAGGGAACAGATCATCAGGCTTCAGGGGCAGGTGGACAAGCAGTATGCGGGGCTGCGGGACATGGCTGAGGAGCGCAGGCGGAAGCTGGAGAACATGTACCACCTGTTCCAGCTGAAGAGGGAGGCTGACGACCTGGAGCAGTGGATTACGGAAAAGGAGATGGTGGCCTCGTCCCAAGAGCTGGGGCAAGACTTTGACCACGTGACTGTGAGTAGCTGTGAGAAGCCTCTCCCTTCCTTGGCCTTCCACTAATGCACAGGCACAGGCCACTGTCTCTTCAGACCTCCGCGGCACCCCTGCCGGTTACGGAGTGTCGCAGTCGCACCGGCGAGGTCCGGCTGGACGTCTCAGTCCACCCCGCAGACGGCATGCGGGCCAGCTCCGGGGGCCACCTGGGGAGCGGCTCGCCAAACACGACGGGCCACCTAACCTCTGCACCCGGCTAACCGTATCGCTGTCTGCCGCGTGTGTCCAGATGCTCCGCGACAAGTTCCGAGACTTTGCCCGCGAGACCGGGGCCATCGGGCAGGAGCGGGTGGACAACGTGAACACCATCATTGAGCGGCTCATCGACGCAGGCCACAGCGAGGCGGCCACCATCGCCGAGTGGAAGGACGGGCTGAACGACATGTGGGCGGATCTGCTGGAGCTCATCGACACGCGCATGCAGCTGCTGGCCGCCTCCTACGACCTGCACCGCCACTTCTACATGGGCGCCGAGATCCTGAGCCTCGTGGCCGAGAAGCACCGCGAGCTGCCCGAGGACGTGGGGCTGGATGCCAGCACGGCCGAGTCCTTCCACCGGGTGCACACAGCCTTCGAGAGGGAGCTCCACCTGCTGGGCGTGCAGGTAACTGCCCGCCCCTTGCTCTCGGCCAGCGCATCCGCGACTTAATGCCCTGAGCCCGGAGTGCCAGAGCCCCGCACTGCTTTAGTAGAGGAAACATCTAGAATGGATAACGGATGTCCTTAGAGAACCAGCAGCTCAGGGCAGGGAGCAGCAGCTCTCAAATATCCTTTGGCTTCAGAAGTCGTTCTTTAAGCAGGAGTCCGCTGTCTGCACTTGTAGCTGACGCACCATGCTTTCCCGGTGCTGAGTACTGCTGGATCCCCACGCCCATCTCTTGAGTAGATGTTCGCCTGGCCAATGAAGAAAGCAAGGCGCAGAGGGTCAATATATTGCCGGAGAAACCCTAGATTTACAGTGGAGCCGGGACCCAGGCTCTGGTGATCTGGCTATAGGCTCCACAGGCATAGCTACCAGGCAGATCAGCCTTTCCAGTGAGGGATAAAATCCCCAAGATCTGCCGAGACCCCTCCCCTCATCCCTGGGGTACACCCTCAACAGCCCCGCAGAACCCTCAGGTTCCCCAGAGTTCTGTGCAGTAGAAAGGACAGGAGTGAAGGGCTCTAGCTGTTGGGGCTCCCTAGCCTTCCCAGTGGAACAGAGAACAGTGGGCTGGGTTCTGAAAGAGAACATTGAGGTAGTTGGGCCCTTGGTTCACCCAGAAGTGAGCATCTTAGAGATTTACCCTCCAGCTGCAGGTGGGGCCTGGTGTGCGTGGCGGCTGCACTTGGGAGTGTCAGAGCCCCTGAGAAAGGTATAGCTCCACTGAGACCTCAGGAAGGGAGCTGGCTTCAGCCAGAGAATCTAGCGAAGCCCCTTCCTTAACATGCGAGGTAAGAACCAGAGACCCAGGAGTACGGCTCCAGTCCCACTGTCTCCTTGTCTAGTGGGAGGCACCTGAGACCAGCCACTTGATCTCCTTGTGCCTTGGTTTTCTCATTGCCGAAGCAGGGAATATATGATACTACCTCTTTCATGGGTTGCTGTAAAGACTAAGAGAGTTCATTAAACTTCTACACAGAGCCTGGTCCATGGTGACTCTTCACCATTGCACTCCTGTGGAGGTCAAAGGGTACTGAGTTCCTCCTGCTCCCAAATCCTCACTGGAGTACAGACAGTGCCCTGGGGAGAAGCCAACAGGAGACAGTTGTCCTTCCGCTCCCAGGCCTGAGATGCCTTTGTCAAGGGACCCGTGTCTGGTTTTGCCTGACCACAGGTACAGCAATTCCAGGATGTGGCCACTCGTCTACAAACAGCGTATGCTGGGGAGAAGGCGGACGCCATTCAGAGCAAGGAGCAGGAGGTGTCTGCGGCCTGGCAGGCACTGCTCGACGCGTGTGCTGGGCGTCGGACCCAGCTGGTGGACACAGCAGACAAGTTCCGTTTCTTCAGCATGGTCCGTGACCTCCTCTCCTGGATGGAGAGCATCATCCGGCAGATCGAGACTCAGGAGAGGCCCAGGTGAGGGGGCATCCCCAAGGCAGCTCCACTCCATGCCAGATGAGCCTACAGACCAGGGCTCCTCTGAGAGGGACAATCCTGGACCGTCAGGCACAAGGAAACCCTTGTGAGGTACCAGAGACCAGAGCTGACGGAGTGGCGACGATTTCATGTAGTGGATTGAATATTTCCAAACAAGGCGGTGGTGGGGGGTGGGGTAGATATCTGTCATTTAGATTCTCCAGGAGGGGACAGTGATCACTATCATAGGTGAAGACAAGTGACTTGCATATCTAGAATTAGGCAGGACTGTTCGTTCTCCCCCTAGCACTGGGATATGAGGGTCTTCTCTCCAGAAACTCAGGATGAAGGGGCTGGAGATATGGTTCAGTGGTTAAGGTGCTTGCCTGCAGAGCCTAACAATCTGAGTTTGATTCCCCAGTACCCACATAAGATGCTGAAAATGGCACATGCATCTGGAGTTTGTTTGCAGCAGCTAGAAGACCTGGCTGTTTTGCCCTCTCCCCCCCCCCCCTCTCTCTCTCTCTTTTTCTCCTGGCAAGTAAATAAGCAAAAATATAAACAAAAAACTCAGGATGACGTTGACTACCCATGAGAGTTAGGGTCCAGCTCAGAGCAGTCACAGTTCAGTAAGGCTGAACCTTTTACTCTGGATATCCAAGTGTTGGTGACATGTTTCTGTCCCTCTGCACCCCACCCAGATGCCTGTCTCAGTGACTATATTGTTATCCTGAACAGTACTTTTTAATTACACACACACACACACACACACACACACACACAGAGGTTGGGTGTACCAGGGTCTTGACACTACATACAAACTCCAGATGTATGCACCACTTTGTGCATCTGGCTGTACGTGGATACTGGGAAATAGAACCCAGACTGGAAGGTTTTGTAAGTAAGCACCATTAACCACTGAGCCATCTCCCCAGCTATTGTTAACATCCTTATTGAGATATAATTCACATCCCATATTTTACCTAAAGAATACTGTCCAATTTTTTTTTATATTCCCAGTTTTAGAATCATCCCCACAATCTAAATTCAGAAAATTTCATCACCCCCATGAAAACCATCTCCATTCATAGTCACTCACTGCAATGTCTGCCCCTGGCAGTTCTATTTTCTGTCTCTCTGGGTTGGCCTAGTCTGGGTATTTCATATAATCGGAATCACATAATGACATATTATCTTTGGTGACTGGCCTCTCTCCCTTAGCCTGTTTCCAGGGATCACGCGTGCCGTGGCATGATTCAGAACTTCACTCTATTTTGTTGCCAAATGATTCTCCCAGGCTCCTTTGGCATCATGCACTCCCTACCTGCTCCCCTCACCAATGGAGACGTTAAGGTGTCAGTATTACTTCCGGTGCTGGGCCAGCAGAGGAATTTCCAGAGAAGAGGGAGCGAGGCTAGGTTCCCAGAGGAGAGCGAGAGCGGTCCAGTTTCCTTCTCCCTAACTGCCTTCCCCCCTGCCCTCCCGCCCTCAGGGATGTCTCCTCTGTGGAACTGCTCTTGAAGTATCACCAGGGCATCAAGGCAGAGATCAATACCCGGGCCAAGAACTTCAGCACCTGCCTGGAACTCGGCGAATCCCTGCTACAGAGACAACACCAGGCCTCGGAAGAGGTAAAGGGCCTGCGCGATCTGACCAACGGCTGCAGTGGGGACAGATATGTCTAAGGAGTATGTCGTTGCTTCATGGCGCCACAATAGCCCAAGCCCTACCTTGAAGGAGGTGGCCCCTCACTAAAGGAGAGCGGGCCTGTACCCACCCGACACCCACATGTGTACACACGTCGGAGTCGGTGACTCCACTTCACAGGGGAGACACCTTTAAGTGCCTCAGAAAGGGGGAGGAACTTGTCCAAGTCTTCACAGCAGCAAGTAGCAGGGCCAAAGATGGAAGCCAGGACTGTGGGATCAAGCCAGCCATCTGAGCGCTGCCTCAGACAGATGGGTGGGACACCAAAGCCTGGGCTTCCCCATCTTCTTCGTTCCCCGCAGATCCGGGAGAAGCTGCAGCAGGTGGTGTCCAGGAGGCAGGAGATGGATGACAAGTGGGAGGCCCGTTCTGACCGGCTCCACATGTGTGCGTATTAATAGCCCGAGGGTCTGCAGATGTAGAGGTAGGGCAGGGCAGACCCCAGTCGGAGCAGGTGATGCCCCAACAGGATGGCTTCTCACCACACCCAGAGGAGACCCCATGACACCCCTCATGGGCAAAGCTCTGGGCCAAGGGCCCCGGGGGAGGCAGACAGAAAGCCTGCCTACCACCCTCTTGCGTAAGGTCTGCAGTTCCTTGCTCCAGTGAGCTGCCGAGTGCTAACAGGCCCCTGGGCCTTATGGGTGGGTCTGTGGCTTGTTCTTATGACAGTACTGGAGGTGTGCCAGTTCTCGAGGGACGCCTCTGTGGCCGAGGCATGGCTGATCGCCCAGGAGCCCTACCTGGCCAGCCGAGACTTTGGGCACACGGTGGACAGCGTGGAGAAGCTCATCAAGAGGCATGAGGCATTTGAGAAGTCCACAGCCAGCTGGGCAGAGCGCTTTGCTGCTCTGGAGAAGCCCACCACGGTGAGCCGAGCTCCTCTGGGAGGATGAGAGCTTCGTGTTGGGTGGGGACATTCCAAGGTTGTCAAATACCTAGGCTAGTGTAAGAGGGTGGACAGGTTGGGAGGAAAAGCCAGGTGGGAGGAAGTACTGATATGTGAATGGCAGAGACAAAAGCTGTTACTGTGGGACTGAACTCCAGGGCATGCTGGGGTACAGGGCTGTGGTTAGGTCATCTGAGAACCCAGGTCCCCTTGATGGCTGCTCTGACCCCTCGGCCTTTCCTCCCTCAGCTCGAGCTTAAAGAACGCCTGACCCCCGAAAGGCCCGCCGAGGAGCCTGGGTGAGTGCTGGACCCAGGCCATGTGTCCGAGGAGCTGAGCTTGCTGTCGGGGGAGATGGGGGGGAAGGAGGAGGAGGCAGCAAGACACACCTCTGACCACTCATGCCTGGGCACCTTGTCAGTGAATGCAGAATGGGCAGAACTTGAGAAGTCCACAGCCAAGAGAAGTGACCTGAAGCCCACCACAAGAAAGGAAGGGGTGGCCAGCAGTGGCTGCTGCTAAGCTGGGCCCTCCATTGGGAAGCCCATGAACACTTGGCCCTAGGTTATCTCACAAGAGAACGAGTTCATTTCCAAGGCTTCTGCCTTCACTTTTCCCATCATGCCTTGGTGCAGCTCCTTGATAAGCACCTCTGAGTTTGGCAGGGAGATGCAATGTGTACATTCTGGTGCAGAGGTTGGGGAAGCCAGGTCTTGGAGAAAGGTGAAGAGAGAAAGGTGCCTGTTACTGAAGAGAGACTCTGTCTTTCTCAGGCCTCAAGAGGAAGAGGGCGAGACAGCCGGGGAGGCTCCCCAGGTCCACCGTGCGGCCACCGAGAGAACATCCCCGGTCAGTTTCCTGTCCCGTTTGTCTAGCTCCTGGGAGTCGTTGCTGCCAGAGCCTGCTCACCCCTTCTAAGCTCAGCCAGGGCAGAAGGAAGGCGAGGATGGGGCAGGCTGCCTGTGCGCTCCCCCTCATCCTGCCCACATGCCCTCAGGAAGACACCCCCTGGGCAGTCTACTTGTATACTGAGGTTTTTCTCAATTCATAGAGTAATTCCCCTCCTCTTCTAAACCCGGAAGCCGCTGACATACCAACCCACTGATACAGCTCTATTAGCTTGTTTTTAATCTAGTCTGATTAATAAATTTTATTTGATAAATACATCACCATCAGTGCCAGGGAAGCCACTTTATACAAAGATGATTCATTTTTGTATACAGTCCCTTTTCTTGTTTTTGCACTAACCTCCCACCACCAAATAGCAGCCCCCTTTAGACGCATGCATACACACATTCGCACACAAGCCAATCGTCTGTCCCCTCCTGCCTGCCCCACTCACGGGGATTTTCTGCAGCCAGGTTGGGATCCCCACTCTTCGAGTGTATTCCTGTCTCCCACATAGAGCCCTATTCCCCTTCCTGCTGGCCTGGCTATGGCTCATAAAGTTCACATGTACAACTAGTTCTGAAGCAAGAATGGATTTGGAGTCCTACAGGAGGGAGGGAGGGAGGGAGAATACCAGAGCTTTCAGTACCGGGAGACCAGCTCCCCAGTTTGTAGACAAAGGAGGGTGATCCAGAGAACTGGCTGAAGGGCCCAAAAGAGAGTTGCTGCCAGAGGCCTGGGGCATATGGTGTCATGACCTGGCCTGGAGACAGTCACTTCAGACAGCTCTTGCTCAGGAAGCCTGGGTGGCTGTGACCCAGCTTGGGGAAATGCTCGGGTCTGGGGCTGAGAAAAAGCAAGAACCCACATGCAGCCTGCATGGCTTCCCCACTGCATGGAACCCTGGTGGCATGTAGCTATGGGTATCAAAGGAGTGACAGATCCTTCATATACCCTCTCTCCGAGGAGTGCGTGCTTGACCTGAGTGAGCGTTTAGAAAAATCACTGTCCTCCCTAGAAATTTCTGCTACACAAGCCACCCCATACAGTAAACCCTCTCTATGCTAAATCCCTGTTCAAGTTCAGATTTTAGCCCTTCTTCCCTCAAACACACACACACACACACACACAGAGAGAGAGAGAGAGAGAGAGAGAGAGAGGGAGAGAGGGAGAGAGAGAGAGAGAGAGAGAGAGAGAAAGAGAGAGAAGAGCGGGGGAGTGCACAGTTCCTTTGCTCTCCTTTTCTGAGTCTTACCAGCAAGCCCATCATAACCAGCAGAGGGCACTATGGGCCCTGCTGGAAGGCCTCTCCTAGAAGTTCTTGCTGAAACTCCCATCACCCCTTGTCTATGGAGAACTACCTTCCAGCCACCCTCTTCCCAGCACCAAAGCCTGTTGGAAGGGGAGAGAACGTCAGGAGCTGATGTGGATTGCAGACATGGGCTGGGGCTGTCCCTGCCTCCACCTACGCTTCTTGCCCTACATCCCTGTGTGTCTGCATGCCATGGTGTCCCTGGTGTGTGGCTTCAGGACCACCTGAGCAAACCCTCCACTGTCTGCCGTGTTCGTTCATGCATCAGAGCCACCTCCATCCAACACCTGAATATCACTGGGTTTGGGGAGGTGGGGGAATAAAATCTGCTTGAATCTGAGTGTTCTCTGGGGGAGGGGTAAACCTACACCTGAGACCCTTACCAGGGAGCCAGCTCCTCACCAGATGGGTAAAACTACCCGTGCCTGTACCAGAAAGAAACCAGATGGCTAATCAAATGAACAACCAGGCCGGGAGCCTCCTGCAAACAGACTTCCGGCTGCTGCCTCTTTTGGAGCCTTTTAAGTTTTCACGGGGATCCCCAAGACACAGGGGGAGGACCTAACTCCCAAACCATCTTTGCTTTGAGAAAACAGAATGGAGTGGCGCAGGCGGAGAGAGGCCAACCCAGCTTCCTCCCAAGGCCACCGCTGCCCCATGCCCGCCCCTGGACAGAACCCCTGGCCCATTGCAGGAAGGTTTGGTTCTGCCCGGCCTTCTCAGGAATAGGCCAGGGGTGCGGAGGCTCTCCTGCTGCTCGTGTGTGCAGTCTGACGTCCCTTCCTGTAGTGTAGATCCATACCACATCGCTTCGTGTAAAACCCTTTACTAACGCATGTTGCTTCCTGCTGAAGCACCCTGGCCCTGTGCGGATAGCTGCATACCACAAGGCGGGCCGCCCGCTAGGCCCCTGTCTGTCTGGGTCCTCCCCGCCCCCCCCCCCCCCGCACACGTGTGTACCCGCAATAAATGAGACGCCGTCCCCTCACTGTGCAGCGCCACCGCTGCCCCTTGCTTCTGCACGTTAAGAGTGTACTCTGCTAAAAGCCAGTCCTCTCCTGCAGGTAAGTGTGTATGAGGCCGAGCAGAAGATACAAAGGGTCACAAAGGACAAAACACTGGAGCGACTTCAGAATGTTTAAGATCTGGTCCTTCTGGAACCTTCGACATGATTTTAGACAACCCCCTCCCCACACACACACCCCACAGTCATTTGCCTTATAAAGGCCTCTCTGTCTGGAACATACCCGTGTGTCAAGTAAGGCGGGCCTAGAGGATGATATCTTTCCTACTTTCCTTCCCTCTGCTCTTAGCTCTAAGGCACCTCGGTGACTGGGCAACCAGCAGCCATTGTGAGGCTGGCTGGGATGGGGAAGAAACAGCCAGTGGCTGGGGCACTTGCCTTTGTCTCTGTTTGGGGAAAGGGACCAGGCTGAACCTGTGCCAGCGCCAAGGGGTCAGCCCAGTGTGTGAAGACCTGGCCAGGGCTGCCCTTGTCCCAACACACAGCCCCTGCCTTAGGCACCTCCCCTCCCAGCATCCTTTGCTGCATGGCTGTGGCTGCCTCAGGTATCTCAGTGTCCTGTTTGTGGTCAAATATTTTCTCCTAGGAGGTAAGCGGGCTCCCTGGTGTTGATGATGTGAGTTGCCCTGGTTCAGGGACTCCCCTCCCCCAGGACCACCTTCCTGAGCCCTACGCTTCTCCCTGGCTTTGCAGGGAGAAGCCAGAGCCGCTCTAGACACCCACCCTAAATGGCTGCTGTGATGACATGAGTAACCATCCCCAGAGGGACCGATGCTCCCAGAAGCCGTGGTCATGGGGTTCGAGTGTGCTTCATGGGTGCCATTCACGGTCAGCCCTCAGCAGGCTGCCGGGGAAGAGTCTTCCCCCAAGGGTGGCTCGTAGGCGCCGCTTTGAAATGGGGCCACATTCAGGACTGAGCATGAGGAGGTGGGCTTCCGTGTCCCTGGCCTGTTCTCTCGAGGTCTCAGACACTTGTTTGGCTTTAGGGGAAATAAGCAGTGTCTGCAGGACTGGGGATGTAGTTCATTTGGTAGGGTGCTTTTCCAGCATGCATGAAGCCTGGGTTCGAGCGCCAGCATTCTGGACACGGAGGCAGAGGCATGGGAACCAGTTTGGGATACACGAGAGCCTGTCTCACAAAGCAATGAGCAGCACTCGCAAATCACAGGACCAGTGCCCTGGGGACTGTCAGCACTGGCCTTGCAGCCAGGGCCTGGCTGGCTCCAGCTGCTCTCACCTCCCCCCACCCCCCAGCCAACAGCCTCCAGCTTTAATGGGCAGCCAGCAGTGGAGCTCTGACGTCCTCGCGTAGATGACGTGGGTGTTTAGCAGCTGTGTTTCTTGCCTGAACACGCTTTCCCAACCCCACCCCTCCCCCATGCAGCGGCTTTTTTTTTTTTTTCCCCAGACATTTTGCAGTGAATGCAAATCCTATGTTTGTTCACACTGGGCAGACTCAGCCTGGAATGAATGCCAGCTTTCCCCTAAACCTGGGCGTGTCTCTGCCTCCCCAGGACGCCTGAGTCAGCGTGGCAAGGGTGTGTCTGCTGCCCTTCGCTGCCTTGGCTCCCTGGAGAAACCTGCTTTCTCTCTGAACATCTGCCCACTGCTGGGTGTGCCCAGCTCTCTCTTTGCTTTGCCAAATGCCATCTCCTGGCTCCTCTGCTGCAGAGTTCTTTCTATCATGGTATGTCCCATAGCATCCCCTAGGGGATCCTGATGGACTCAGGACAAGATTCAGCATTGGAGGCATCTCAGAGATGGCTTAGAAGCTAGCAACTTAATCACTGGGTGGGGAATCTGAATACTGGAGTTAGTGTCTTCTAATGCTAGGTTTTTATTTATTTTTTTGGAGGCAGGGTCTCACTCTCTAGCTCAGACTGACCTGAAATTCACTATGTAGTCTCAGGGTGACCTTGAACTCATGGTATTCTTCCTACCTCTGCCTCCCTAGTGCTGGGATTGTTTTTTTTTTTTTTAATATTTAAAAATAGTTTTTTTTGTTTGTGAGCAGAGAGAGTATGAGTGTTCCAGTGCTTCTTGCTGCTGCAAATGAACTCCGGACACATGCACCACTTTACATGAGTACTGGGGAATCAAACCCAGGCCAACAGGCTTTGCAAGCAAGATCCTTTAACCACTGAGTCACCTTCCCAGCCTCCCCACCCCCAGGTTCTGGCTCCAGGTCCCTGAGAAATTCAACAGCCCACCAGCTCTTCCAAAGTCACAACATGAGGATGGGCATTGTGAATACAGCTCCCAAGGAAACCTTGCTCTCTTCTGGTAGCAGGGGACTAGATCTTCTCCTCCCTGTGCATCCGGCTCTACGTGGGTACTGGAGAATCGAACCCTGGCCTTTAGGCCTTGCAAGCAAGAGCATAAATCACTGAGCCACCTCTCCAACCCAGATGTCCTCCCTGTCAGCGAGGAGACTGCCAACTTCCACTGGTCCCTCTCGCTATCTGGTGGTGTATTCAGTATTCCCTCCTGTTGTCTTGCCCAAGCTCCCTAGGTGCTATCACAGTACACAGCTGGAGCCTGGGATGTGGTACTGAGCTGCTCCCCTCTGCTCCCCATCCTACTTCTCCTGAAAGCTCCTGCTGGCCATTCCTATGGCCGCTGACATCTGCCCCGTTCTCACCTCATTTCTACCCCTAGGCTCTTTCCTCCTGTTCAGCCTCTACTTTCTCCTTGGGGCATTTGTCTCTGTCCTAAGTCACTCTCTCTTCATTTGTTAGACTGCTTTCAGTGCAGCAAATTGATTCTTTTTCTTCTCTCTCTTGCAAACAGCTATCTTCAAACAGCCTTCCCAACCTGTCTAGACAGCCCTTCTCACTGAGATGCCAGGAGCCAAGACATCAGACCTTAGGGAAGGGCCAATATCCTGACTGCCAGAGCTCCGGCTCCACTCGCCTGACGCTGTTCTGCCGTCTAAGGCATCGTAGCAGTAGCTCTTTTGTGGCACAAACCCCTCTTCCAGTCACTTCCAGTGTAGCCCTGGTGTGATTATACTGCCTCAACAGACTTTTCCATGTGTCTTACCTAAACTGGACTCACCTTGCTTAGACCAGGAACCCCACCGCATAGTGCTTTCTTCAGGAGTGATAGCACTGCCCCCTCACAGGACGGAGTAGAAAGAGCAGAGCCAGACACCCACAGCCTCTGCCTTCCATGGTTACATGTGAGGCCAAGGGCAACTTACCGGCCCTGACTCCAGCTCCCCTCATCTGTCAAACAGCAGTAGCCACAGTGCTTGCTTTGTGGAGAGCTGTGGGGATGGGAAAAGAATACCTGACACTTAGCAGAGACCCCTTCACTTGTCCTCCATCCCCACCCCAGTCCTTCATCTTTTTTTCCCCAAAATTTATTTATTTGAGAGAAGGGGGGGGGTCAGATAGAGAAAGAATGAGCGCACCAGGGCCTTCAGCCACTGTGAACAAACTCCAGATGCATGCTCCTCCACCTTGTACCACTGGCTTACATGGGTCCTGGGGAACCGATCCTGGGTCCTTTTGGGCGTTGCAAGCAAGCACCTTAACCGCTAAGCCATACTTCCAGTCCTCCTCTTAAAAGAACCACCCTCCGTGTGCACTGGAACATTACCAAGACCTTCCAGAGCCAACTTCTCCGGAACCCCCATCCCTCCTCCATTCTTGAAAACCCTCTACACGTGCTCTGGCTTCACGTTGCAGAACTCATCAGTCAGTCAGTGATGAGGTGTATCCTTAAAACTTGGTCCAAAATAGCTTGTCCTTAGAGAGGAACCCCTGTTTCCAGGGTTTCTTTGCTTGTGGGAGCATCTTCAGAACCTCGGAGAGACCCTGTGGTCCTAAATCAGGTTACTTTGGCCTGGAGAGTTAAGTGATCTGTGTGCAGCCCCTGCATCACCTGCTGGCTGATCCTGGAAATGCACTTTCAACTCTACACCCTAGAAATTAAAACCATTCAGGCCAGGCGCCCCTTCCCTGTTTTGAATGTCTGTGGAGACTTCCCACCGTTCTGCCTACTTCCCCCACTCAAGCCAGTTTCCTAGCAAGGCAGTGCCCTAAAAATGTGAAGTTTATGTGACTTCCGCCCATCCCTCGCTTGACTTTGCCAAAACCCTATCAACACTCCTGTGGCCATCCCTCTCCTTAAATATTTTATTTATTTATTTATTTATTTATTTATTTATTTATTTATTTATTTATTTATTTATTTATGAGAGAGAAAGACAGAGAGAAAAAATTGGTGCACCAGGGCCCCTAGCCACTGCAAAGGAACTGCAGACGCATGTGCCACCTTGCGCATCTGGCTTTATGTGGGTACTAGGGAATTAAACCTGGGACCCTTAGGCTTCGCAGGCAAGTACCTTAACCACTAAGCCTTCCATCCTTCTCATAGGGAGTCTGGACCCTTGCCCTGTTTGACCTCAATCCCATGAGGTCTTCAAAGGTCTCCTGAGTGCACCCTTGACTCCCATGGCCACCTGTCCCTGTCCTTCTCTGACGTGGTCCCAGCAGCTGGCACATATGCCCTCAAATCTATCTGTTCCCCAAATCAGAGAACTGGGCTCCACTGCAGGCAGTGCCTCCTCTTATACCAGTCTCACCCCAGCCGCTCATTCCCATTGAAGTTTCTAGCCTCCAAGTCGCTAAAACATTCTTTTTGTTTTGTTTTTCAAGGTAGGGTCTCACTCTAGCTCAGGCTGACCTGGAATTCACTATGGAGTCTCAGGGTGGCCTGGAACTCACAGCGATCCTCCTACACCCAGTCCACTAGAACATTCTTGAGGGTGTCCACAGAAAGTCTGGGTGATGTCCAATTCTGGGCACCCCTCGGCAGTGGAGGCAGAACCTACATCTTCCTGATGGCCGCGGGTAGTGCCACAGGCCTCCTGCCTTAGTGCACAGAGGTCCACAAGGGCTCAGATCATCCCCACCCACTGCATGTTGGCAAAAACCTGCCTGTCCCTGCAACCACACCTCAACTGCATGAAGAGCCAACTCTGGGCCCTGGCCAGCCTATCCCTCTCTAGCACACTTGGTATCCACAAATTCCTCTGCTCATAGGCATAGCAGATCGCCACCATAGTACATGACATGTTTCCAGGGCAACAGGAGAACTGTCACCTCTTTCCCAATTCACCCTTGGGACTTTGGCATAATTGGCATTTTTGCTTCCGCCATCTTCCAGCCTGACCCCTGGGAGCATTTGAGTTAGGGTTATCACTTAGCTGAGAGGTCCTTGATGCATCCAGCCTAGAAAGAGGAGCTCAGGCTGGAGAGATGGCTTAGGGGTTAAGGCACTTGCATGCAAAGCCAAAGTACCCAGGTTTGATTCCCCAGGACCCACATAAGCCAGATGCACAAGCTGGTGCATGTATCTGGAGTTCCTTTGCAGTGGCTAGAGGCCCTGGCACACCCATTTTCTCTCTCCCTCTCTCTCTGTCTCCCAAATAAATAAATAAAAATAGGGGCTGGAGAAATGGCTTAGCGGCCAGGCTGTTTGCCTGCAAAACCAAAGAATCCCAGCTCGATTACCCAGGACCCACGTAAGCCAGATGCACAAGGGGCACATGCATCTGGAGATCATTTGCAGTGGCTAGAGGCCCTGGCGTGCCCATTCTCTCTCTCTCTCTCCCTCCCTCTTTCCGTCAAATAAATAAGTAAAATATATTTTAAAAATAAATAAAAATATTTTTCAGGAAACAAAGGCAGAAAGCATTCCTTTACATTGCAGGCCTCATGCTCACTCCATTCTCACCAGCAGGTTTGAAGCTGGTCCAAGCAGCCCAGGCCAGGGTAGGTCTCTGCCAAGCCATTTGACTCTCTCCATTCCCTGGCCACCTTTGTGCCTGGCCGCGGCCCATGGTCCTGTGCTGCCTCCCTTTCAGAAAGCTATGGGTTCTGGTGGGCTGGCTCTACTGACACGCTGTGTGATCCTGGCTCGGCCCAGGTTTTCCATCTATGGTCAGGACAGGCAGAATCAGTGTTGTCAGAGCTTCACCTGGACTTCAGAATCCTGAGAATGTCTTTTTGCTTCAGCCTGTAGTTTCATCTGCCTCCATCTATCTCTTCACTAGCCACTCCTGGCCATCCCCCATGGGGTCTGCTTCCCTAATAGGGCTCCCGTTGCAGATTCCACCTACAGCGTTTTCCCAGAGGCATGTCTACAAACAAAAGTCTCCAGGGAAATTCCTTATCTCTTGTGAATTGCAAAATAAAGATCTCTATACCACCTGCATGCTGTAGGCATACCAGTAACTTTCCTCTACATATCAAACCCTCGGGGGTAACTTTCTAGATGCTGGTTTTGCTTCAGGAAAGGAATTGATGCCTGGATATATGTTGACAAAGTCTTCCTCGGAGGCTTCTTCACAAAGTGGTGGACTCTCTATAAAGATCCATTTCTGGATTGCCAGAACCTTTCACTAAGTAGTTGACCTCAGCCCTGTCTGGTAAGCTCTGTCTTTGGCCTTCTAGGACTCTTTCCCTTCAGATCCCCCTCTAAGCATTTTGATGCCCCCCCCAGGCTGCTTCTGCCTCTGATCTGCCTAGAAGGGCTCTGCCTGTTCACTATAATCTCCTCTTTCCTGCCTGGAACCCTAGAATATTCTAGTTGGAAACAGCAGAGGAGCAGGTGTGGCCTCGCCCGCTAGCTGCTGAGATTCCCCCATTGCTCAGCTTCCCATATTTCTAGGTGTTTCTAGGTGTTCCAAATGGTGTTTGAGATGGTCACACTGGCCACATAGACACTGACCACAGTCACTGTTCAGCAAAGCAAAGGGTCAGAATGGGTGGTGGATAACAGCAACATTTACAGATGTGACCTCTCTTCTGAAGGCTCCGTAGCACCTGTAAAGTGGGTGTTGGTAACACCCCACTACCTAGGAGCGACAGGAAGGTCTGGTCTCTCCAGACCCCCAGGGACATCATATCGGGCCTCTCTGACCCAACACCTAGGCTTTGAGCTCTGGAGAGGGTGTGTGCAACACGTGGAAAACGTTTCCATGGGGAAGGGGTGGGCTTCTCTGGAGTTGCCTCTCCAAGGAGTGTTTTTCCCCTTTGGGGCCAGAAGTTAGCCAAACGCACTTGGAAGCTGAGGGTAAGAGAGAGAAAGCACTGGAACCACAGCCCTCTATGACGCCCACCTTCATTCTTCCCTGCCTTCCTCATCCATGTCTCTCCCCAGCCCAGGAGGGAACAGAGGCCTGCCAAAGCCCAAACCTCCATCCCTACTTCCACTTTCCGCTCCTCCCCTTTGTGTGTGGAGAAGGGCAGGGTACCCTGACATCCTCCCGCAGGCACAAGCCCACAGGAGGAATCTTTGCCTAGATTTGAACCCCTCCCCCGCCACGTGTCGAATCCAGCCATGTACCTTTGGAACGCACCGGCCATGGTGGCTTGGGCTTGTTCCCATGAAGGAAGCAGCAGGAGGAGGCAGGGAAAATGGAACTCTTTTCCTGGCTGAATCCATCTTTATTTTCAGACACTCGTTCCCAAAAGACAGGCAAGAGACCGAAGTGAAAGCACAGGCAGCCAGCCTGGACCTAGAGCCTCCAAGAGCCAGTCCGCGAAGGAAGAGGCAGGACAAGAATGGCTGCGAGGGGCTGCTGGCTCCCCTCCCTATGTCTGCCATGGCGTCTTCTTCAAGACCCTCAGACAGGGTCCAGGCGCCCCCTCCCTGCCCATCTTTAGCAGCGGCAGTGGACCCACGCCCTGGCCTTTGGCCAGAGTTCCCTCTTCTGTAGGACGAGCAGGTCCAGGTGGGAGCCGAGAGGTGAGGCGTGAAAAGAGCCTTCCTTTCTGCCTCCTGTGCTTTCTACCCAACCCACAGACGCTGGTGGATTGAGGTCCCAGAAGGCTCTAAAACGAGGCCCCCCTCTTCCCCGTCAGAAGATGACCCAGCCAGGGCTGCGGGGCCTTCAGAGCCTCGGAGAGCAGGGCTGGCCCCAAGAGACAAGCACTGCAGCGTGCAGAAAGAGGCTGGTGGTCTGGCCACAATCTACAAAAGTTTCTACGGAAGGGGGAAAGAAAAAAAAAATTAGAGCCATCTAGAGTCCGTGCTTCGAATTGCCTCCTAGATCCATTAGCTGCGTCACTTCGGAAGAGTCATTTAACCTCATTGAGCCTTGTTTTTCTCATTATACGCAAAAGAAAAATGTTAGGTCAGTAGTTTCCATACTTTTCCAGCCAGGTTACTTTTTCTCTTTTCTTTTCTTTTCTTTACTTTTTTTTTTTTTTTTTAACTTTTCATGGCAGGGTCTCACTCTAACTCAGGCTGTCCTGGAATGGAATTCACTATGTAGTCTCAGGCTGGCCTTAAACTCACAGCAACCCTCCTACCTCTGCTTCCTGAGTGTTGGGATTAAAGGCTTTGAATGACTTTTTGCCGAGACCCCCTACTTGGCATTCCTTAGTGCCACCTCAGGCAGGACTGTGACTTCAGCTCTTCTAAGCGTGCACTTTGTTCTAGCTTAAACCTTCAATACGACGTCCAGCATGGTTCCTTCACCCCCACCCTCTGCTTCAGGCGGGTCTGAAGGATTCTCGTGGAGGGAACACAGCCTGCTCTTCCCGTCTCCTCCTCACCCCTCCTCAGCATTCTTCTAGCCCCCAAGTCAGCTGCTGTGACCATGAAGCACAATCCTTCAATGCCTGGGGTGACTCTAGACCTCGAGGTAGTATGTCCATGGTCTTGAGTCTTTGGTATCCAAACATAACTGCTAGGGCCACTTTCCCGTGTCACACTGTGAAGTCTCTAGCGGTCAGGCCGTGGAAGTGACATGTTGGCCTTATGGCTCAAGTGAGGCTGCCTTCCTTGGTGCTCATTCATTGCCTGGCACTGGAGGCCTGGCTGTGCCCACCTCCTCACCTCTGCTGCCTCAGACGTGAGGACGCCTCAGACAGGCCCTGCTCGAAGAGGTGCTCAGCCAAGGGACAGGGAGGGCCCCTCCTCTTCTTGTGGATACCTCTAGCTACAGCCAGCAGCTGCTTCCTGCACTTGGCTTGGGCTGCAGAAGCTCCACACGGAGGTAGAACTCCAGTGCAATGAGCCCTTAGCCAGTGCTAGAGACCCCTGTGCTCCCCAACAGGCCCCTACTAGGTGATGGGAAGGGGGCTATTAGAACTGATGCAGCCCTCCAGGGAATATGTTCCTTTTTTAAGGTGAGGGGAGACTCAGGGCTTTAACCACAAGTCAGTGGTAGAGAGCAGAAGAGTCGCCCCCTCCGAGTCCTCATCCAGGTGGCTTGCCATGTGTCCCAGCAGTAGACCCTTTGTACAAGTGAAAGGGTTTTTTGTCAGAGCCCCGCGGTCTCTCAGAGTATCTGGAGGAAGCATGGGTGGGGCCTGGTGCTGGGCCTAAACCAGAGCTTTGCCACAGCTTTGGAACACACCCTGGACGTGATAATCCACCGCCCCCCCCCCCGCAACCCCTCCCCCACAGCTCCCTTGAACAACCTTCTCTTGCTGTATTAGAGAATGGAGTCACCCCACTGCTCAGCGATAGAGCTAAGGTATGGTCAGAGGGAGCTGGGGACACATGGTGAGCTGTAAGAGTCACGGTGGGAGACGGGCAGTGGCACACGCCTTTAATCCCAGCACTCGGGAGGCAGAGGCAGGAGGATCACCATGAGTGCAAGGCCACCCTGAGACTACATAGTGAATCCAGGTCAGCCTGGGCTAGAGTGAGACCCTACTATGAACGCCCTCCCCCCCAAAAGAGGGTGGCCCAGCAGCTGTGGTAAAGAGAAGCAGGTTCACTCCCATGGGGCGCAACCAAGAAAGGTTACTCCTGCCCTGAACCCCCAGAAAAGTATGCTCCTCCTCTGTGCCTGAGCAGGGGGAAGAAAGGCCTCAGGACCTGCAGCCGCCACCCCCGCCAGGACAGCGTGAGGACAAGCGGGAGGAATCCAATGTGGGTGAGAAGCCTGCCACCGAGCCCCTCTTTAAGGTTCTGGACACGCCCCTGAGCGAGGGTGACGAGCCCACGACACTGCCAGCCCAGCGAGACCTCGGGCACAGTGTGCGGATGGAGGGCTACCTAGGCCGCAAGCATGATCTAGAGGGCCCCAACAAGAAGGCGTCAAACAGGTGTGTGGGGGAAGGGCCATGCGGTGGGGGCTGGGCAGGTACTGGGGTCACTCCCCCAGCAAAGCCTTGGTGGCATGAGTGTGTGTTGTGGGGAGCTGCCCTCTGCCTCTGGCCGCCCCGGCGGGCTACTTGGCATGATGGAAAAAGCCTACCCGTTCAAATCTTAAGACTTCATGAGGGCTGGAGAGATGGCTTAGCAGTTAAGGTGCTTGCCTGCAAAGCCTAAGGACCCAGGTTCGATTTTCCAGGACCCACGTAAGCCAGATGCATTAGGTAGCACATGTGTCTGGAGATTGTTTGCAGTGGCTAGAGGCCCAAGCGTGCCCATTCTCTCTCTCTCTCTTTCTCTCTCAAATAAATAAACAAATAAAGTATTAAAGACTTCCTGAAAAGTTACCTAACTCTCTTAAGTTACTTTCCTCATTTATGAAATGGGAATAATGACAAAAGCAGGCCCTGTGCCTGGCAACGAGCAGGCTCTCTGCAAGCACTGGCCGACGTTCACAGGACTGGGTCACAGGGAGGCAGTCTTGGTACTAACAACATGGCCTTGACCAAGCCCTGCTTGAGGCTTCAGTTTCCTCAGTTATAACATGGGAGATGCCTGGGGAACACAACCCAGATGGCTTCTGGAGGTCCCTTCCAACACCGACCCAGAGGCTGTCCCCTTTTCTGACCCCAAGCCAGCCACATCATTAGGTTTTGTCTGTGCAGGGCTGTCCTCATCTGGGGTCTCCTCCTCGCAGCAGTCCAGGGTCCCAAGGGAAACGGAGCAGCACCAAGAGGTGAAAACTAGTGGTCCAGGGACCCTTACTTGAAAGCTCACAGGGCTTCCTATCGTGGGGGACTCAATAATGCTATTTCAGATTCCAAAAAGGACCAACCACGCAGGGACCCAGCTATCCTGAAGAGGGAGAGTCCCCCAGGAAAGGAGGAAGTAATATTTATTGAGCATCTACTACATGCCTACCATTCTCTTAGATCTTTATACCCACCTGGGGATACTACCATTTCCATTTTCCAGATGGGGAAACAGTCTCAGAGAGGTTATGTCATTTGCTCAAGGCCAAACCTTACTCCAAAGTCCTAAGTCACTGCTGCACTGCAAGAAGGATCCTGAGCTGCAAGTCAAAAACTCGGGCTTCACTAAGCAGCTCTCACCCACTTTGAATGGGTCAAGTTCCATCTTTGACTCACCAATACTTCCTCCCTGGGCACCCTCCTACTTCTCTGCCTTCCAGCCCTCATAAAGGGAGGAAGAAGGAGGGAAGAGGGAAGGAGAGAGAATAGCTTAATGCTTCCCAGTGCTCCTTGCTATAAAAATGCAGCCGCCTGCTTCTCTTTGTCAGTGGAGCTCAGACTAGCCCACCTCTGAGCTAATGAGCTTGATGCTCTCCAGACATTCAGAGCCTCGATTTGGAGAACTCTTGTCTTATTTTAAGTGACAAGACAGAGCTGAGCATGATAGCACATGCCTCTAATCTCAAGGCCAGCCTGGGCTCCATACATAGTGGGACTGCGACTCAAAATAACAAAAGCAGGACTGGCGATATGGCTCAGTGGTTAAGGTGCTTGCCTGCAAAGCCTGACGACCTGGGTTCTATTCCCCAGTACCTATATTAAGCCAGATGCACAAAGTGTGTGTGCATCTGGAGTTTGTTTACAGCGGCTGGAGGCCCTGGCATGCCCATTCTCTCTGTCTCTCTTTTCTCTCTCTATCTCTCCTGGTAAATAAGTAAATATATATATACTGGCTTTTTGAGGTAGGGTCTCACTCTAGCCCAGGCTAACCTGGAATTCACTATGGAATCTGAGGGTGGCCTTGAACTCACGGCGATCCTCCTACCTCTGCCTCCCAAGTGCTGGGATTAAAGGTGTGCGCCACCACGCCCAGCCATAAATATATTTTTAAAAATAACAAAATCAAAAAAAAGAAAGAAAGAAACTGAGGCTGTATACTGAGCATATGGTATCAAAACAAAAAAGAGGGCTGGAGAGATGGCTCAGCAGTTAAAGGTGCTTGGTTACAAAGCCTGATGACCTGGGTTTGATTCCCCAGTACCCACATAAATACAGATGTACAAGGTGGCACATGTGTCCGGAGTTTACAGAGGCCAGAGGCCCTAGCACCCATATTCTCTCTTTTGCTATCTCTCTGTCTCTCTCAAACAAATAAAAATATAAAAAGAAAGAGAGAAATAAAGAAAGAAATGGGTGGGCTGGGAGATGGCTCAGCAGGTAAGAGTGCTTGTTGCAAAGTATCAGGATCTGAGTTCAATCCCCAGCACCCACATAGAAGGTCAGGCATTGCAGCTCATGCCTGTAACCCCAGTGCTGGTGGGGTCTAGGTGAGCGGTGGGGACAAGAAAATTGCTGGGGTTAGTTGGTCAGCCAATCTAGCCAAAAAACAGCGAGCTCCATCCAGGTTCAGTGAGAGACCGACCCTGGCTCAAGGAAATAAGGCAGAAAAATAATAGAGGAGACACCTGACAACCCCTCTACAGTGTCCTCTGGTCTCCACATGTATGTACACAAACCCACTACTTAACATTCACATGCTTAAAGATAAATAAAGTTCACCTTTAAAGACAAAATAACACACCTGGGTACAGTGGTGCAGGTCTTAAGCTCCATCACTCTGAAGGTTGAGATAGGAGGATTGCCATGAGTTCGAGGCCAGTCTGGGGCTACAGAGTGAGTTCCAGGCCAGCCTGGCCTAGGGTGAAACCCTGCTTCAAATTAAAAGAAAATTATAGGGGCTGGAGAGATGGCTTAGTGATTAAGGCACTTGTCTGCGAAGCCTAAGAACCCAGGTTTGATTCCCCAGTACCCATGTAAGCCAGATGCACAAGGTGGTGCATGCATCTGGAGTTCATTTGCAGTGGCTAGAGGCCCTGACATGCTTGTTCTCTCTCTCTCTCCCTTCCTCCCTCAGATAAGTAAAATATTTTAAAAATTGTATGGGCTGAAGAGATGACTTAGCAGTTGCTTGCCTACAAAACCAAAGGACCCAGGTTCAATTCCCCAGGAGCCACATAAGCCAGATGCACAAGATGATGCATACATCTGGAGTTTGTTTAGAGTGGCTAAAGGGCCTGGCATGACCATTCTCTCTCTCTCTCTCTCTGTATGGTACTAGAGAATCTAACTGTGGTCATTAGGCTTTATAGGCAAGTGCCTTAACTGCTGAGCCATCTCTCCAGCCTCCAGATGTCTTTTAATTTCCCCTATTTACTAATTTATTTTATTTTATTCATTTATTTATTATTTATTTTTGATGTACAGTCTCATTCTAGCACAGAATGGTCTTGAACTCATGGTGACCCTCCTACCTCAGCCCCTGGAGTACTGGGGTTATAGGCATGAACCACCACTGCCTGCTTAATCCCCCCCCCTTTTTTTTCTTTTGGTCTTTTGAGGTAGGGTCTCACTCTAGACCAGGCTGAGCTGGAATTCACTATATAGCCTCAAGGTGGTCTTGAACTCATGGCAATCCTCCTACGTCTGCCTCCCAAGTGCTGGGATTAAAGGCATGTGCCACCATGCCCAGCCAATTTCCCCCTTTTAAAATACTAAATCTAATGACCCCTAGTCCCATGGGGAATACTAGCAATTCCACTGAGGATAGCCCTTAGCGGAATGGGGCAGGAAAGAGGGAAAGGATGATACCAACACATGATGTGTCCATACGAAGTATATACTTAATTTTAAAAAAAAATGCTAAATCTATTATTATCTACTAGGCAGAAATGAGGCAATAAAAATAGTGAGTCTAGGAACTAGTTGTTAGAGATGTGGTATCGAGATCATGGGTGATCTGCCTGTCCACATCTTTGCAGGTCCTGGAACAACTTGTACTGTGTGCTCAGAAACAGTGAGCTGACCTTCTATAAGGATGCTAAGAACCTGGCCTTAGGGGTGCCTTATCATGGGGAGGAGCCCCTGGCTCTGAGACACGCCATCTGTGAGATCGCTGCCAACTATAAGAAAAAGAAGCATGTCTTTAAGCTGAGGTGAGTCTTCCTGCCCACTGACCTGGGCCTGGGCCCTAAGCCCTTTGAACCTTTGCACTGATGGCTGGCTTGGGCATTAGTGGCCAGGCAGAAGTCTGCTGCAGGGAACCAGCTCCAAGTCAGAGCTGCCTCTCAGAGGGGCTTCAGAGAAAAGTGGGTCATGGTCTAGACTTCCAGCTTTCTCAGAAGGTGCTCTGCCACTTCAGGGGAGCCCGGGTACTAGGCGGCAGGGGATCATGGCCAGCCATCTGGCCAGGTACAGTCCTCCAGAAATGACCCCGTGACACAAAACCGTTTGTGTTTCTAGGCTGAGTAATGGCAGCGAGTGGCTGTTCCATGGCAAGGATGAGGTAAGTGCCAGTGGCCTCGTCCAGACGGCTCCGGGAGGACTGAGTCCCGGACTTGGCCATGACATTCCCACCCTACAGGAGGAGATGCTGTCCTGGCTGCAAGGCATGAGCGCCGCCATCAATGAGTCTCAGAGCATCCGCGTCAAGGCACAGAGCTTGCCCCTGCCCTCCCTGACTGGTCCCGATGCCAGCCTCAGCCGGAAGGACAAGGAGAAGAGATTCAGCTTCTTCCCCAAGAAGAAGTAGCAGCTGGCAGCCCTTGTGGGTGAGACCAGCCGGGCAAGAGCAACAGTGCGCATCGGGACACCCGAGGACCAGGAGCCCGCGGCCTTGAACCCCCCCACCCCCCAGCAACAGCCGGTGCGTCTCCCGCCTGCCACCCACTGCCCGCAGCCTGCCTGCTCAAGTCCCTGGGCCAGTCCCCCAGGCCCACACTCCGCCGCAATAGCTGCCTTGCCCTGCCTGGCCTCTCCGCCTACTGCCAACAGCCCTCCACCCCCACACACGGCCAGCCGGGCTCCAAGGACAAGGACTCCTATGCAGCTGGAAAGGGTTCTGTGAGGGACACGCCCTCCTCTTCCTGTCCCATGCCTGTGAAAGCCAAGGAAGGTTGACAGTGCTCATCAAGTGCTGTCTACTCCCATGGCAAATTTTGCTTGGGGTAGCTGCCCACAGTCACAGCCGGGGGAGGGGGGGGAAAGGAGAAGAGACGCTGACGATGTTTGCCCTGCCCCTCAGGGACAGGAGGAAGGGGCTATCAGGTGGGCCATACAGCCCAAGCTCTGGGCGTGGAGCTGCTGGGACACCCAGGAGACAAGGAGAGCCTTGGGAAGCACCAGTCTCTTCTCCACTGGGCTTCCTCAGAATTGGAACTGTCTCCTCAGGGCTAGCGTGTCCCTGCCTCTCTCCCCTTCCCGTACAGGGAGTCCTGACTGAAGGAGGGTCCTGCCCCATCCCACCTGGCACTCTGCACCCTTTGCTCCTGGCACAGGGACAAACAGGAATGACCAGCAGCCTTCACACCGTATTCCTCTTTGGAAACCCTGGCTAGAGGTTAGGGCTCGGGGGAAAGACAGGTCTGACACTGCTTGAGGCGCTGCCTCTCCCTCTCTGTGCTGTGGCCCTGTCTCCTGTCCAGGTCGCAAGCCAAACCAGCAATATGCAGCCAGTGCCGGGTCCCAGAGACAAGCTACACACACTCCAGGTCCTCCACTCGGTAGAGAATCCCAAAGTCAAATGACTACCGTGGCCCATGTGCAGAGATGAATGCTGTAGCCAGAGCCATGGAGGTTGTGGCCCTTCTTGATCTGCTTCTGAAGGCTTGGCCTTGGATTCTGGGAATCACATGGTACAGAGATCCCCAAATATCTGCCACCACCACCACCACCCCTAAGCAGCAAAGAGGGCTCTGTATTCTCTGGCCCCAGGGAAAGCCTTCCCATGCTTCTGCAGGGGAGGGACCACTGGTTCCTCAAGGACTTTTCCTGCTACTCCACTGAAAGCAATACGGTTCTAGCACAGTATGCTCACTGGGGTTAGGTCCAAGACAGTCAAGCTGGGGGGACCACAGGAATTTTCCCCTGGGAGACCATCAGGGTCCCCAGACAGTTTCTAACTGCCTTCTTGTTGGAAGAAGCCTTGGTTGTATAGGGGTATCCAGTTATATGAGCTATTCATAGAATCCCTCGATGCTGACCAGGGTAGGTACCATTCACCAGCCTTTCTACAGCTGGGAAGACCAAGGCAGGAAGCAGCGAGATACCTGAACTCACCTGGTAGTAAAGGCTTCTGTGCATCCAAGGGCATGCCCACTTCTAAGACAGGTGTGTGTAGGGCGGGGAGTCCTTGACAAAGAAGTAGATGGCAAGCAACTCTCAGTCACTTTCTCTTGTCCAGTCTTTGGGGGACCAAGGGACAAGGGTCTACCCCTCCCCTCCACATGTGCCCAAGTAGCATGTGGAGTAAGAAATTTCCAGCAAGTAACTCACGGTCAAGAAAGAAAGGGCTCCGAGCTGAGATCTCCCCACCTTAAGTCCCACCACGGGGTAAGGGCAGCCAGCTGCATGTGACCAACATCACCCATGCATCTCACCCAGGTCCCGAGACACTCAGCCACTGCATTGACTCTGCAGGTGGCTGGCTTTGGGAGACCCTGTGTGCTCTGAGGCGAGGCTCTCCTGGTGCCCCGGCAAGGCTGGGTTTTCTCTTGGCGTTTTCTACTTTGCAGTCTTTTCCTTGACAGTACTCCCAAACTGGGTAGACACACCAGCATAACAGGCTTCCTCCCCAGGGCAGTTAGAGGAAGCTCTTTCTGGTCAGGGGGTTCTTCTTCCCTGTCCCCATTCCCTTAGGCCCAGGTCTTGGCTGACTGGCTGAGGGAGGAAGAGGGTCCTGGTGCCCTCCCATCCTACCTCCACTAACCTGCATTGGAGGCCTGCATTGGCTCGGCTCCCCACCCCACTCCTTCTTCCTGCCTATCGGAAGGTATCAGTTCTGCAAGGCTGATCGTGGATCCCCTTCCTCCTTTGGTGGGAGGAGGCGGAGATCCAGAGGAGGAAGAGGCCAGTAGGCCTCACATCTTGGTCCCTTGGACACGCAAGCTCAGGGAGGACACACAAGAGGAGGTGGCTGCAGAGGAAAGTAACCCTGTTGGGCACAGATCATGCCATCTGGGGCTGGCTCTGGGGCCAGCTGGGCCTTGTCCTCTACCTGCTCAAATGTGCTTCCACCAACCAGAGGAAACCCATTTACTAGTTTTTCTAATAAATCAATAATGCTCCACCATTGGTTCAGTTTTTTGTTTGACTAGCCTCATTTCCATATTTCCATTTGGACTGGGCTTCTGAAGGCGGCGCACCATAACGAAGACAAGAGGGGTAGCCAGGGCTGGAGTGACGGCTTCGCGGTTAAGGCGCTCTCCTGCAAAGCCTAAGGACTCACGTTTGACTTTCCAGGTCTCCCACGTAAGCCTGACGCACAGTGACCCAAGTGCGCAAGGTCGCGCATGCGCACAGGGGGTGCACGAGCCTGGAGTTCAATAGTACTGGTGCGCCAATGCTCTCTCACTTTCTCACTCTTGCCTCGAGGGGGCATAGCCAGATTAAATAGCTTGTCCCTGCCATCTGATGGAATGACTACGCTGGTAGCCAGGACCCAGGCCCCACCTGAGACCCTGAGAGAGCTTGCTTCATGCATGAGTTCCTTCAACTTAAAGGCCTGCTGCAGGACAGTCATTTCTAAGCAAAGATGAATCCAGATCTTTAACCACAGAGCTCAGGAACGGGCTTGGGATCAGAACCCCCAGACAGTCCTGGGATCTATCTGCAGGCAGCCGTTCGGTTGAGCACTGACAGGTTTTTAAAGCTCCACAGATAATTCTAATGGGCAGCCAGTGACAGTAGCTGCCTCGGTCCAAGGTTCCCAGACATACCTAGATGGGATAAGAGGATCACGTGCCCAGGCACCACCTACAGAGAAGGTGACACACCCAGCTTTAGATTTGCATACAAGCCAAGCACGGGTGACCCAACTAGCTAGTGGAAAGGCTGCCAAGATGCTGGCTCACCTGCCTAGTACACTTGTGGCTGGCTACTGTAGCCTCTCTTGGAAGGGACTTGTTCAGAGCCGGCTCTCCTCCACGGAGGTGACCGTGGAAGGCTCAGGGCAGCACACATGACCTGGGCTAGCGCCGCCCGCTTTGCCCGGATCGCCACTCACCTCCAATCTTCCCTCACTTTGGGAGACTCGGCAGAAACGTCGTTCAAGCTGAGTCTATCCTCCCAGACTAGAAGACCCATGGGCCCTGACTTCGCACACCTGAGGGACTTAAGGACCGCTTCCTCACTGGGGCCCAGCCAGAGCAAACCAAGCCAAAAATGGCTGGTTGGCCATGGAGAAAAGGGGAAAAACAACAAGAACTAGGGAGGCTTTCCTGGCCCTTTGGAAGAAGGTACTTTTATGAAAGCCATGAGGATCCATCCTAGCAAAATACACTTCTCCCATAAAGTCAAAAGCTACTGCAAAACATTTCCAGGCTCAGGGAAGGTTTGGAAACACCTCCTCAGTGTTTGTACGTTAGGCGAGCTAAGGGCCAGTGTGTAGGACCCCTGATCGCAGACAGAGCAGTGCACTGTGGGTGGACAGAGAAGTATGTGGGAGCTCATTAGCGGCAGTGATCAAGTCTTCACACCTGGGCCTGGATGAAGCATGCGTCTAGACCCGTGTGGTGTCCCTTCCTCCCCAGAGACATGGCTGGCCCCTAAACAACCCTCCCCCACCCAGCCAGGACCCAGTAACAGAGTCAACACACAGGTTGGTTGGTCAGCAGTGGTTATTAACACCATTGACAACTAATGAAATGTGTGTCCGTTAGCGACAACCACAGGACCAGCAAGACAGCCTTCCAAAGTACCTGAACCAAGTTCGTTAACACTCCTCAGAGGAGGAGAGAATACACAGGAAGACATACTCGCTCACATACACACACCACAGGATGGAAAGCAATAATAAATTATTGGCCTCATTCCTGCCTGGAGCCTAAGAAAAGGCAGTTAACGAGCAGAGCTAGCCCAGGCTGTCTTCCCTCCGGGTCCTCAGCTGGGCAGTGACCAGCCAGTGTGTGGGATGCCTGGGCAGTGCCTGCTCTCCCTGGGCAGAGTGAATTTAAATAAAAACATCTGGCTTCGTATCAGAGGACTATTTACAAGGGAAGTGGCTCATCTAGGCCTGAGGAGAGTTCTCATAGCCCTCCCCCACACCCCGGGGGGCATAGCCAGCACTTAGCACTGACAGCAGAGTGGACAACAATACTTTCCAGAGCATTCTTCCGGAAGAAAACGGGGACAGCCTTGGTGAGGCCCCGGACCAGAGACTCAGCGGGAGAGCACGCCTGGGTCCTCTCCAGCCCATGGGCGTCGGGTCAGCCTGTGGAGTTCAAGGCCTGGAATTTCTCCCTCAGGTTTCTCACGCGGCCCTGCTTGCTGGGGTCTGCTGGGTCCCTGACCCCTTCTTCCCTGGGCCCGTACTCTGCAGACTCCTGGGAATCTTGGCCTTGCCCCGCCAAGGCCGGCGGCGGTGAGCTCGGTCCTCGGCCACTGCTTTCCTTTCCCAGCCCCACAGCGGGACTGGGGAGGGGTCCCTTCTCCATGACGATCACCCGCCGGTTGTGCTCCAGCGTGAGGTCTGCGGTAACGTACAGAGCTTCATCTCCATTCAGGGAACCCGGGGCCGCAGAGCCCGGGGGCAGGGGCTGGGGGGCCTCGACACCTCCCCGGTCCCTCAGGCTGCAGCAGCGGCCCGCTCTGCTGGACGCCGGACGCTCCACCATGCTGTCGGGCAAGGAGCGGCTCCGGTTGACTGGCGGGCCGCCCTTGGCCGGGGCCGCCTTGTCCTGGGAGGTGTACTTGGAGCAGAGCTCTCGGACGTCGGGCCAGTTGAAGGTCTCGGCGTCGAGGGGACTAAGGGGGCTCCGGGCCGAGGGCCTGGCCCCAGGCGACGCAGCCGAAGAGCTGGAGGAGAACCGACGCGTTGGCGGCGGCGGCGTTGGCGAGGCCTGGGCGGCAGAGGAGGGCTTGGGAGGGCTGTGCGCCTGGGCCACCAGCTGCTCGTAGCTGAGGAGGGACAGCGCGGGCTTCCTCCTGCCTGTGCAGAGAGAGAGAGAGCGCAGGTAGCAGAACCACCGTGCAGGCAGCCGGGCAGGGAGGAGGGGCAGCTGGTTGCAGGGCTATGGCGGAAGAGAAATGCAATTTACAGCCTGCTGTCCCTTCGTCAAAGGACGACGGGAAGAATGAAGAGGCAGTACATTCTTTCTCTTTCTCTGTCGAATAAGTAAATAAATAAAAATAATTTTTTTTTTTTTTAGAAAAAGGGGGGGCGCTGGTCAGGTGTGATGGCGCACACACCTTCAATCCCAGCACTTGGGATGCAGAGGTAGGAGGATCGCCGTGAGTTCAAGGGCCACCCTGAGACTACATAGTGACTTCCAGGTCAGCCTGGACTAGTGTGAGACCCTACCTCAAAAAATAACCAAAAAGGGGGGGGGGCGGAGGGATGGCTTGGCATTTGCCTGCAAAGCCAAAGGGCCCAGGTTCAATTCCCCAGGACCCACGTTAGCCAGATGCACAGGGGGCTGCACATGTCTGGAGTTCATTTGCAGTGGCTGGAAGCCCTGGTGTGCCCATTCTCTCTCTCTCTCCCTCCCTCTTTCTCTGTCAAATAAATATTAAAAAAAAAAAAAAGAAGAAGAAGAAGAGGCAATAGAGGAAAAGGAGTCAAAGGAAACTGTGAGAGGTTCTGCTCTTAGCGGGTCAGGAAAGGGTAATGGTCCCCCGCCCCAAACTCCATCGACAGGGCTGGGGAGACAGGACTGAAAGCCTCAGCCAGGAGAGCAGGCCTGGCCTCCGAGTGCCAACCAGGCTGCCGGAGCTCACTGTGCACCATGGTGCTTGTGTATCCAATGCTCTCAGCATGGCGTCTTTAGAGGTCGCTGCCTCCTTATTGGCTTCTGTACCCCTGGGTCCCCCATCTCCATCATACCTTTGCTGCCTGGTCGCTCTCCAGCTTCCTCCTGCAGGCAGGGGATGGCAGGGCTCTGCGCCTCCGTCTCGGGAGCTGGCCTTTCCCACTGCAGAGGAGGCCTGGACGCCGACCTGATGTTCTTGATCCGCAGACTGTACTGGCGGGCCAGCTGGTAGACCTTGTTCTTGACGCGCTCGCTCACGTGGCTGTCCATCACGTGGGAGAGCTGCACGATGCGGGGGTGCAGCGGGGTCACCAGCTCCCCCTGGCCACTGCTGCTCAGTTCCTTCACCAGCTCTTTCAGCTCGCGGGCCAGGTGGGCTGGGCTGGGCCGCTCGGTGGGGGAGGCGCTTCCCGGAGAGGCGGCCGCCGACTCCTCGGTGATGGCTCCCAGCTCGGGCTCTTCCAGGATGAAGAGCGGTTCTTGCAGCTCAAAGCCATTGGCCTGGGCCTGGCCCGGCCCCGCCCACGGGCTTCTCTCGGAAGACTCCATTCTCTCCCACATCTTCACCATTTCCGAAGACGGACGGAACTCAGCGTCCGAGACGGGACCCAGTTCCCCTGGGCCCGGCTGGTCGGGGCCCGGGAGGTCAAACAGAGTCCACGAGGCCGGCCGGGAGGCCCCCTGCCTCTTGCACCCCACCGGAGCTGCCGGTGCCGGGTCTGGCCTGGGAAGGCTGTTGAACCTGGACACGGAGCTGCGCACCAGTCCTTTGGGGATGTAGGAGAGGCTCTCTCGGCGCCGGATGCTAAAGCCCGCGTCATGGTGCTCAGCGTTTTCATAGTAGCTCTTAATTTTGTCCAGCAACAGCCGGTCTCGGGTAGAGAGTGCTGACTCCTTCTTCTTGCAGGAAGATCTGTCGGGCTCCACGGGGCGGTCTGCGTTTGGGGGTTCCGTCCCATTGACAGCAGGGTCACTCTCTGTGGCCAACCCGACGTTGATGGCCATTTCTGGAGCAGGCGGGGAGCCGAGGGAATCTGGGTTACTGCCCCACTGGGCCAGGTTCTTCTCGCTGCCCTCTAAGCTGAGCACACTGCTACTCCGGCTGGTCAGCCTTGGTGTCCCGAAGCCACTGGACTTGCCATCCTCCAGGGCCAGACTGCTCCGCCGAGAGAAACTGCTGACAAAGCGCTCAGCAATGACGCTGGCCTGGTCCAGCACAGAGGGTGGCAGGAGACTCTCCGGCTCCTGGGCTGTCCCCGTTTCTTCCTCTTCCTCACTGCTCAGGGCCTTAAGGTCCTCACTGCACTCGGCCACCACAAAGTCTACCACATCTGCTGGGTGGTCCATCGCCAACAACGCCTGGGGGGCGTCAGGCCGTGTTTCCAGGACTTCTGGAGATTCTGGGTCTGAAGGCATCTCCTCTGCGCTGAGACCTTCCACAGCAGCAAAGACCTCTTGCTCAGTCCCTGGCTCAGGGTCTGTCTCAACCTGGGACACAAGCAGAGAACTCACATAAGGAAAACTCCTCCTTCATGAAACCTGGAGGGCAAGAGGAAGGCACAGCGGGCCCTGGGCAGGGACAGGGCCTGCAGCTCAGCACAAAGGCCACCAGAATGAGTACGACTCAAAAGCAAGGCAACAGGTCCGTGGTCATGATGCGCTCTAGTCACTCTACAGCTGGATGCTGGGCCCATGTCCTCACAACCAGGGAAAACTCTGGGGATGGGGAAGTGCGATGACCCTTTCTCGGTGGCTGTCTCTCTGCGAAGTACAGAGAACATACAACACGCAGGAACATACAACACGCGGCCAGACACTGGCAGACTGCCAGGGGCCTTCTGTCACAGGAATCCCGGCAGAGTCACGATGCTACCGCCCGGTGGGGCAAGGTAGCTTGGGGTTCAGAGGCCCAAACCGTGGCCTAAGTAACAGGGGAGTGCATCCCAACCTCCCTGAGAGACCAGGGCAGGGCCAGGGATAAAGGGGCCATTCAAACCATGTGCTGGATCACCATCAGAACTTGAGGACAGGGGAATCCGGCTCTTGCCAGCCAGCCTGCCTCAGCACCTGTGGGCTCAGCTCAGCTGCACATGCCCAACAGATAGATGGGCAATGAAGGAGGCAAACTGAAGAACTCCCTCCCAATCACCTGGTAATCTAACCATAAGCTTGCTGACACACAGGCAGTTTTTTTCCAGAGTGGTCTTTTGGAAGAGGATGAGGGCAAACACTTAAAGGCATCAGACCCGGCTCCATTTGTCCTAGCCCGTAATCTACAGAGCAAAACCCATCATCTAGCTCTGCACTGCCCAGCCACCCTGGCATTCTGAGACCTGCTGTGTGGACAGCTTTGTGTAAGGAAAGCATAGACACTATCAGGAACATTTTGTTTGTTTGTTTTTAAGGTGCGGTTTCACTCTAGCCCAGGCTGACCTGGAATTCACTATGTAGTCTCACAGTGGCCTTGATCTCATGGCGATCCTCCTACCTCTGCCTTCCAAGTGCTGGGATTAAAGGCATGCTCCACTGTGCCTGGCTTAAAATGTTAATTTTTTAAAAATATATATATATTTGTTCATTTATTTGCAAGAGACAAGAGAAAGAGATAGAGACATCATGGGCATGCCAGGGCTTCTTGCTCTGAACTCTAGATGCATTCACCACTTTGTGCACCTGGCTTTATGTGGAATTACAGGGGAATTGAACCTGGCTTTCAGGTTTTGCAAGCAAATGCCTTCAGTCACTAAGCCATCTCCTCTAGTCCCTACATTAATGTCTGGATCCATTAGGCTAAACAAAATATGCTACTGAAGTTAATTTCACCTGTTACCTCTGTTACAATTCTTTTGGGGGAGGTTGTTTTTTGTTTGAGGTAGGGTCTCCCTCTAGCCCAGGCTAACCTGGAATTCACTATGTAGTCTCAGAGTGGCCTTTAACTCACAGACATCCTCCTACCTCTGCATCCTGAGTGTGGATTAAAGGTGTGTGCCACCACGCCTGGCTCTATTTCAATTCTTTTCTGTTCTTATCCTGCCTGGCTCCACCTAGGGTCTCAGTCATGACCCTGTCCTTTTAATTGTGAGAACCCAAAGGAGTCAGCACCACACAACCCCAGGACAGAGTGGGAGGGCAGGAAGAGGACAGTGCTCCTCTGAGCCAGAGACCCAGCCTGGGCCAGCTCTGCCCCTTAGAAGCTGCCTTGTGTTCACTCCCTCTGTCCCTAAGCCTCCTTTCCTCTGGAGCTATTGTGGGGAACAGAAGGAAAAAGCAGGTGTCGTCCAATGGGCACCCACACTCTACCTGACCCCCCCCAGGTGGCCGCAGGCATAACTTAAATGTCCAGCATGCTGGTCAGGACAAGCATGGTGCCCTATAGTGCACAGGCAACCTACCCAAGAGGGTCCATGGAAGGGTCACCTTACAGAAGAAACAGGCTGACTGCTTACCAAACCATGCATTCTTGAAGGGGCAAGAGTCCAGGGTGTGGAGAATCCTTTTTCCATAAGCCCAGAGGGACAGCCTGTGCTTAAAAGACCAGCCTGCAGACCTGGAGAATCCAGACTCCCAATACCTGCGCCATCCCCACCCCACTGCGCTCACCTCTGGCAAGGAAGAGACAGACTCGAAGCTCATGCGCTTTTCTGCACTGGTTGGAGATCGGTTGCTGGGTTTTCTACAGCTCTTAGGGCCTTCAGAATCTCTGCAGCCCTTCTTCCCCTGAAGCAAAGAGGTCAGCCATCAGTTCCAAGACAGTGGAGAGCTGGTCCCTTCCATACTCTGGCACAGTCAGGGGCTCCCACACCCCAGGGACTCCAAGCTGCACTGAGAGCCAGGCATAAGCCCAAGCCATTGCAAAGCCAACCTGAACCGCCAGGCCTGGGGCCACAGAAGTCCTTGTCAGGTGTGCAGCTTCCGAAAAGCCCAGCCCACCATCCCAGGGAACTTTGACCTTCCCATCAACTGGGTGCTGGCTTTTCCTCCCCTTCCCTCACTCCCCTCTCCTGCCCTGTTAGTCCTGCTCAGTGGGTAGCATTCTGGTAGGTACCCAGTCCAGGGGCAGCGCATGCCAGGGGCTCACAGAGGCGTAACAGTGAGTTAAGAAATGCTGATGGCAGGAGGGCAGGAACAGAGAGGGAGGGGAGGGGGAGAGGAGAGAGGAGACTCGGGGAGGGGTATGCACATGCCAAGGACCATGCAAGGTGAAGGGGGAGATCAAAGAGACACCTCACCATAGCACCCCGGGAGAAAAGTAAAGCGTTGGCCCGATAGTGCCAGCAGTGGAGAGCGGCCAGCAGGGAGCTGGCAAAGTCAGCTACCTGCTCTGCCACTGCCAGACTCTCCTCCTCCTCCTCCTCCTCCGAGCCCGGGGGCTCTGGCCCAGACACCTTCTCACTGCCTTCGTGCCCTGCCAGGTCTTCCAGAGAGACCGGAAAGGCCTGCCGTTGCTGCTGTTCTTCCTCCTCTTCCTCCACAGCCTCCTCCTCCTCTTCCTCATGCTCCTCCTGGGCAGCCCCCTCAGCCTCCGGCTGTAGGTCCCGTGCCTGGGGTGGCTGCTCAAAGTCCAGGAGGGTGCCAGCACTGCCCGCGTGCTGTTCGGGGCACAACAGCCCTTTGTGACCTGCCTTGTGGGCAACCTCACCTCCTTCGAGTGGCTTCACCACAAGAAAGCTACTCCTAGATATCCAACCCAAGTCTCCTCTGGGGTCTAGTGAGGGGTGGGGCATTTCATGGTGGGAAGGCTGGGACAGAGTTTAGAACACAGGTCCCCCAAGGAAGCCTGCTGGACCCAAGAGGGAAAAAGGAAAGGATGCAGGTTGGATATGTCACTGTTGAGTGCTGCTCTCGGAAGGAAGTATGGAAGGGTCCATGGGACCTGACCCAGGCAGTGTTGCCCACCCTCACTCCAGGCATCCCCACCTCCCTGGCCTCTATAACCCCTTGCTTTTACCTTAATTCCTGCTGCTCTGGCTGCTGACATCACCAAGGGATCCCAGCACATCGAGGAGAGGTAGGGAAAGAGGAGAGACCAATAAGCAGGAAAAAGAGCCTCTTTAAAAAGGAGGCCAGAGGGCTGGAGAGATGGCTTAGCAGTTAAGGCATCTGCCTGTGAAGCCTACAGGCCCTGTTTCAATTCCCCAGTACCCAAGTAAGCCAGATGCACAAGGTGGTGCATGTGTCTGGTGTTTGCAGTGGCAGAAGGCCCTGGTGCGCCCTTCTTCCCCCGCCCCCCACGCCCCAGGGCCTCTTCCTGTCTCTGTCTTTCTGTCAAATAAAGTTAAAAATTTTTTAAAGCTGGGTGTGGTGGCGTAAGCCTTTAATCCCAGCACTCGGGAGGCAGAGGTAAGAGTATTGCCATGAGTTCGAGGCCACCCTGAGACTCCATAGTGAATTCCAGGTCAGCCTGGGCTAGAGTGAGACCCTACCTCTAAAAACAAAACAAAGCAAAAAAATTTAAAAAGCCAGGTGTGGTGGCACATGCCTTTAATTCCAGTACTTGGGAGACAGAGGTAGGAGGAGTGCTGTAAGTCAGAGGCCACCCTGAGATACTAGTGAATGCAGGGGCTCCTATGCTCAGACCCCTCACCAGTTCTGGATTTCAAAAGAATGACTGACAGGATCTAGAGCTCAGCACAGAGCGGTCCAGGTCTGTGTGCGCAGCTACCAAGGAAACGGCAGCGCGGGGAGTCAAGCCCCACTGCGAGGCAGCAGGGGTGAGACACTCTTGGAGGAAGTAAGGAGGCTGAGTCCCCTTTATCATGCTGTCCACAACCCAGACCAGGCTGTCACCTGCTTCTCCCTCGAGCCCCACCTGGGGCTCCCTGGGAATGCTCGCCCACCCTTCTCACAAGCTTACCTTTCTCGTTCAGTTGCCTGAGCAGGTGTCTGGTGGGCTCTAAGGAACACAAATGAGCAGAGTCAGCACGGGACAAGAAATGGCTGTACGTGACCTGGGTCCCAAGCTCATAGCACCGCCGGCCCGTCACCAGCTCAAGGTTCACTCTAGCTGGCCCCCAGCAACCTAAGGCTCCCCTCTCCAGTGTTACTGACAGGCCAGAGCCACTCACCTTCCTCGGCAGCCCGCAGAGCACTAGCCAGTCCCTGCATTAGCACACCAGCCAGGGCCTAGGTTCTGGAGTCCTCTGAAAGGGAGGGACCCTGATGCTGCCCATTTCAGATCAACTAGCCAAAACTCCACCTCAAGGCCCTCCCTCTACCACCTCCCTTACGAAGAGCACATCAGCACATTAGCCATGCCCCATGCCAAGCCCCTCACAGCACCCTGGCTGGGAAGCAGAGGTCGCACCCGACTTTCTACGGCCCTTAAGGCCTGGCATGGTGAATCCTTGCTCCCTGCTGGGGAGTGTTGTCCTGCTGGACAGGGGGTGACCAGGCTCTGGGGACGGGATACAAAACACAACCATTAGGCTAATGGTCATCGTCACCTTGTGTACTGGCACTTCTGGGAGCAGAGGAGACGTGGACCGTGCCTCAAGAGCCTTCTCTACAGAGTCCTGAAACCAGCCCTAGCCTACCAGACTGACAGTCAGCAGGAACCTTAGGACTGCCAGTGACTTGCTAAATCTTGGAGCCATAGGAAAGTCTACGGAGGTATTTTGTCTGATTCCTTAGGGAGACATAGTGAAGAACTTCTCTTTCTCCTGAGGCACACCCAACATGCACACCCTTTTATCTATATCGACATAGGTACTAAACACCTAATCAATTGCTTCTACAGTGAGCAATAGAAAATGTTCTAGACAGGTGTGGTGGCACACGCCTTTAATCCCAATATTTGGGAGGCAGAGGCAGGAGGATCATGAGTTCAAGGCCACCCTGAGACTACATAGAGAATTCCAGGTCAGCCTGGACTAGAGTGAGGCCCTACCTCGAAAAAACAAAAAAAGAAAAAAAATGTTCTAGTCTTAGCTGGGTGTGGTGGCACACACCTTTAATCCCAGCACTTTTGAACCAGAGGAGATAGGAGGATCACCATGAGTTCAAGGCTGCCCTGAGACTACACAGTAAATTCCAGGTCAGCCTGAAGCTATAGCAAAACCCTACCTTGAATAACAAAAATAAAAATAAAAATAAAAAAGTCCTAGTCTTTTATTTTGAAGCTCAGAATCAAGATTATTTAAGGTAGCTGGGCATGGTGGCACATGCCTTTAGTCTCAGCACTTTGGGAGGCTGACTTAAGAGAATCACCATGAGTTCAAAGCCAGCCTGGGCTACAGAGTGAGTTCTAGGTCACCCTGAGCTAAAGCAAGACCTAGCCTTAAAAAGAAATTATTTACTGTGACAAACAGTTTAAGAGCAGGGAAAGGGGGCTGGAGAAATGGCTTTGCAGTTAAGCGCTTGCCTGTGAAGCCTAAGGACCCTGGTTCGAGGCTCGGTTCCCCAGGTCCCACGTTAGCCAGATGCACAAGGGGGCGCACGCGTCTGGAGTTTGTTTGCAGAGGCTGGAAGCCCTGGCGCGCCCATTCTCTCTCTCTCCCTCTATCTGTCTTTCTCTCTGTGTCTGTCGCTCTCAAATAAATAAATAAATAAAAATTAAAAAAAAAATAAAAGAGCAGGGAAAAGACCTTATTTATCTCACAGTGGTCTACAATAAGGAAAGGACGACCCTGATGTCCAGCCTTGGCGCTAAGCTCTCCTATGCGGCCTGTGTGCTTCCTCTCAGCAACTCCACAGTCTGCTTTTGCTCACAGTTCCTACAAATGCCATCAGCTGGCTTCTAACACACAGGAGGAGGAGGAAGGGACCCTATAGGAAAGAGGCCAAGACCCAGAAGCACATTGCCGCACTATGGCAGACCTGGGATGAACATCCAGCTCACATGCAGGCCATCTCCATGGCAACCCACAGGGCCACCACCCGGGGCCTCTGAAGCATCAGGCAGCTCACACCAGCTGACGCTGCAGCACCAGCTCCAAAGAGCTTCGCTGTGGCAGTATCTCCTTCTGGCATGGAAAGCACATTTCAGAAAGATGTCTGTTTCGTAAGAGTTAAGACTAAAACATGAAAACTAACAGACCTTTAAAAACCCAACTCTTCTAGGAGTTCTAAAAGCTCAGCCTCACATGGAAATTTCACCTGTGTAAAACGGCTCGTTTCCTGACTGTCCTGGAGAGCTAGATAGTACTTTTTTTTTTCTTTTTGGCAAGGGTGGGGGGGGCGGTTATTGAGCTGAAATTCAGAGACCGTACAAGTCACCCATGTAAAGGGAACATTCAACTATTTTCACAGAGTGTCTCCTAGCTGACCTGGGGTTTCTGTTTTATTTTTGTCGTGGTACTGAGGATCGCACTGAGGGCCTGTGCAGCTTAGGGAATTGCTCTGCCACTGAGCTGTATCTCTGGCCCTCGGAGATGAAGCTTTGATGCTGATGTCACGACAGACCGCGTGAGTGGTACCATCACTACCATTATCTCTTGAGTGCTCCATGTGCCAGCACCTTTCAACACAAAGCTTGGCAAACTAAGGGGTAATGCCATAGGGAAAGGAAGAGAGTTATACAAGGAAAGGAAGGAGGGGGAGGGGACATGACAGAGAGTGAAGTTGCAAAGGGGAAAGTTGGGGCGGGTGGGAATTACCATTGTTTATTGTTTATAATTGTGGAAGTTGTCAATAAAAAAAATTTTTTTTAATCAGGCTAAGATGACCAAAAAAAGGAGAGATTCAGACCAATAAAGCAATATCCCAACTCAGAGTTTGCTTTCCTTCCTTCTTTCTCTGCTTTTTATTGAGGATGGGGTTTCTCTCTAGCCCAAGCAGACCTGGAATTCACTGTGTAGTCTCAGCGTGGCCTCGAACTCACAGCAATCCTCCTACCTCTGCCTCTCAAGTGCCAGGATTAAAGACATGTGCTACCATGCTTAGCTAGAGCTTTTTTTTTTTTTTTTTGGTTTTTCGACATAGGGTCTCACTCTGGCCCAGGCTGACCTGGAAGTCACTATATAGTCTCAGGGTGGCCTCCAACTCACGGCAATCCTCCTACCTCTGCCTCCCAAGTGCTGGGTGGTGTGCCGCCACGCCCGGCTTAGCTAGAGCTTTTAATCATAAAACTTAGGCAAGCCAAACCAACCTTGCTCAAGAACCACTCAGAATAACATTAACTGCAAAAAACATAACCAAACAAAACTACCATGTAAATGTTCCAGAGACCACCTGGCTCATCTTTTAGAAGGCCAAAACCCGCCCATCAAACCACACAGGTGTTCAAAGAACCTGGTCAATCAAAAACTTAATATACTTAAGGAGCCAAGTCAAGACAAGGTTCTCAATCTAAAATCTTTTGCTGTAGGCTACTGTAACATGGGTCTCACAAAAGCCTTCCTCCCCACCCGCTTCCAGTTTAACAATGATCTACCCCTGGGTCTCAGACTAAATAGCAAATCAATAATAAATGTAAAAATGACAACAAAAAAAAGTAAAATCAGACATTGAAAATACACCCCCCATCACTGCACAGCTGAGAATAAAAGCGATGTTTTAACTTTCTAAATAGTCGATTCGTTCCAAATGCAAGAAGATTGCATTAGCAAGACCAGCAATGGAAGAAAACCCAGGAAGGGAAAATGGAATGACCCAAAGTAAATATTTCCCATCTGGAGCTGGTGCCATTTGGTCTAAGTCATTTTCCTCCTGTCCTGCTTCCTTCGTCTCTGTCATTCCAGAACAGGGCCGAAGACCATCAGTGACGCCACGTCCAAGTGCCACTCCTGGCTGAGCAGCAAAAGAGGGAGGTTCAGATGGAAGGGGGTGCTGAGGAGAGGTACCAAGCTCTGAGTGAGCATGTCCTCCCTGGGCCTTGAACAGACAGGCCGCCCCATCCTGGTGACCTAGAAGGCCCCGAGGTGGTGGGTGGAGAGTGGAGAGCTGTGTGGGCACAGGGACGAGGAGGATCCACAGATGTCCACTGGCCCTGCTACCCTTCCCCAGGATTCTGCAAAGAGTGGCAGCCTCCTATGTTGGTCCCCAGCCCGGTTCAGGATCTTATGAAGAAGGCTTTTGTCCTCACAGCCCTTCCCTTACCAGACTGCCGGCGACCTTGGCGGACATGGGTAGACACCTCGTCTTGGGAAGACCAAGCCTTCTTCAGCCGCTCTGGGCTATAGCGATATCTGTTGGGGTCTGCACCCAGGAGAGAAACAACCTGGCTTGTGGCTCCATGTTAGTCTTCCTAGACAATGCCTGTACCAGGCCATGCTTCTGCAGTCTGCTCTAGCTCCAGGGGTCAGATGATTCCACAGCTCCCCAAACCCGACCCCCAGCGCCACCAAAAAGAAAAAAAAAAAATCTTTCATCACTTTGCTTCAGGCACTCAGGGTTGGGTCCTAGTTACACAAATGACCACGCCTGACCCTTGACAGAAAGAGCCGCCCCATCCTCTCTGCTCCTGGACAAAAGGGTCACACTAGGCTTGCCACCTGAGCTAGCTATACGAGCAAGGGGACTCAACGGGCAGAGAAGGGAAACTTACAATAGGAGTCCATTTCCAAGATGGCTTCCTTGGCCTGGAAGGAAAGGAAACGCATCCTGTTACCTCCTTGCTGTGTGCCGTGCCTTCCCCGCCCACCGGAGGACTCCCACAGTGCCATGCCAAGGCCTGCATCTCTGCCGAACCAATACTCTAGGCCCAGTGGAGCTAGTGTCCAAGAGGCAGGGCCCCAGCAAGACCTCCGGGAGCTGGCCAGTTCTCCCTGAACCCCACTGGGAGTCCCCTGGGCGCTGACCTTCTGGGGGATGGTGGCGTGGTGGTTCTCCAAGATAAGCCTTTTGATGTGATGCGTCCAGTTCCGCTTCTCCTCCACCGTCTTGGCCTGAGGGGGTGCAAGGGAAATGAAGGGTCTCGCACACAGAGCACTTCTGCCAGCGGGAAGAGGGAGAAAGGGGCTGTGCTGGGGACCCCCGTGCTGCCCCCTTGGAGGGGTGCTCACAGTGCCCCTCACTGTACAGACAGAGACGCTGAGGCTTGGGATGGCCGAGGAACTGGGAGCCACAAGCACGTGTTCCTGAAAGCCTTGGTCCCCCGCCTTTCACTCCGGACACCCTTTCACCCCAGCTTCCCCTCACCTGGATGCTGTACTGCTGCTTGCTGTGCTTGTAGTGGGTGACGGTGAAGCCCAGGGAGTCTCTGGTGCTTTCAATCAACATCAGCGAGGAGCACTGTGGACAGAGGACAGGAGGGTGGGGGAACCCCAACTCATGAGACAGTCTCACAGGGATGACGCTGGAACACAACAAAGTGGTCAGTTGGCAGAGGAGCCGGGGCCCTTGGGGGAAGGAGAAAGAAGAAAGAGGAGGCAGAGGAAGGGCAGGTGGCCTGCTTACCGGAATGTGACCCTTGTAGACAAAGTGATCGCCCCGCTTCTTGGTGATGAGCAGTATCTTGTCAAAGAGGAAGAAAGTGCGTTCGTTGCGCACGCGGTGCACGCGGAAGGTGCCCTCCAGGACCAGCTCCCCGTAGGTGGTAAGATCTGGCCCCTTCCAGTTGATGAGCAGCGACTGAATCTCCTGTGGCAGAGACACACACGCACCCCCCAACCCGCAGGGTCAGGCCTCATGAACCACAAGGGAGGCTCTTACGAACTTGACCCCAGTGGCGGTCCCAGATACCACCCAAGCCCTCTAGTCCCCTGCCAGCCTCCCGGCCCAGAGCACCTGCAGCCGGACCGCATGCTCATGCCTCCTCTTCATGTCGTTAATGTACCAGGCCACGCACGTCATGGTGTCAATGGCGTCCTCCACCACCTCGAATCCGTCCTCCTCTTCATCAAAGTGTTTGGCAATTTCCTGGGCAGGAGAAAGGGGTCTGGGCAGCACTGACTTCAGGCCCTGACCCGTCCCCAACCCACGTTCTGAGGAGGGGTCCTGGGCTACCTGGAGCAGCAGGTGGTACTTGAGGATGCGCTGGACTGGTTTGAGCAGGTAGGAGCCCAGAGGCAGGGAATGCTGCAGCAGCTCCTGCCGGTCCCGAAAGAACCTGGCCTGCTGCTTGTCCCGCATGCACTCGGTCAGCGCCGCCACCGAGCTGGGAGAGAGGAGAAGGAGCTGTCACCAGCTAGGCAGAGCCTGGCGAGGAGCCAGGGGTCCCCAGACTCACCAAATGGCTCGGCTGCCCCCTCTCCACCCCGGGTACTCACTTGGGATAGTTGTTGCAATATTGAGTGTAGATATCAAACTCTTGGCTCTAAGGAGAGACCAAACAGAGTGGTTGCAGAATTGCTCGTGTGACTTGAAAACCCGGTGGGATCATGGACCTGGGCACCTGAGAACGCACTGTCCTCCCCTCCCCTGTGGGCCTGCAGAGCCCTTGTGGTACCCTGTTGTCTGGGGCACCCTATCTACACAAGAATATTGCTCCTTTCTAGGCAGGCAGCTGGCCCTTCCCCAGGAGAGATTTCCGGGACGTAGATGGCCTACTACGTTGGGTAGTCCCGGCAAAGCAGGGCCAGGGGTAAGGACCACCCTTCTTACCCTTTCCACAAAGCAGCTGGCCACTGCCACAGGGTCATTATTGCAGCTGTCCAGGTCTCTGAGTAGCTGACTGGGTGAGGGAGAACAGTTATCAAACCCCGACCTCTGGGACGTCTTCTGCGGAGACACACTCCCTTCACGCCTCCTCAGATGCATTCTCAGCCAGCCCTGATGTCATGCTAAGAGTTGGGGCTTCCACCCTCTCAGTGAGCCCTACCCCAGGCAGCAACCACAGAAAATAGCCAACAAGCCACAAAAACAAGGAGCCAGGGAGACCCGTGTGCTCAGCAAGCAGGAGAGGAACAGGACCCACCTCGAGAGGGGACACAGCTCCTCTGCGGGCACAGGGAGTCAAACACACAAAAGCAGAGATTAGAGGAAGAAGAGAGGGAACGGGCAAGGAGTCCCAGATGGGAGGATGTGGGAAGCATGGAGGGACCCCCATCTTAAATGGAGACAGTGAGGAAGTCCCAGAAACACTGCTCTTCCTCCTCCACCTCTACTCCCCCTCTTGTCCCAACTGCCTCCCTCACTTTCCTAAGTCTTGCTGGCACCCTGCCTGCTGTCCTGCCTAGACAATGCCCAGACTTCTCCAGGCACAGAGAGACTTGAAGGGAAGGGTCCTCCTGTCCTGTCAACACTGCTCCCCAAGCCCGAAAGTGCCTTTCCCTGACAGTCTGCAGTCCCAAGGCAGCAAGTTGGCTTGTAGAGTCCCCTGGCCCTGTGGTAGGGCCTTGGCTGGGCCTCAGTTTTGCCTGGCCTGTATGTTCCACTGACAGGTCAGATCTCCAGGGAATGCCTACTTCCTGTGGGAACAGTGGAAAGGAAAGAGAAGTAACCACAAGATGTGCAAATGGAGAACAAAGATGTAAGGGAGAAAAGAACCACTGGCAAGAAAAGCACCAGTATGCAAGGGCCTAGCAGATAGGACCTCAGTTTATCTCTCCCCCACCCCAGAAGCGCACCACCCTAGCTGCTGCCCTCTCTCCAACGTGGCGCGAACTACGCTCTTGTGCAGGGGTGGACGTCCATTCCCCATCTCAGCATTCAGGCCCACATGAGACAGCCTACAAGTCCAGGGACATTCTCCCTAGACCGTGAGGTGTGCCTCACGGTCAAAACATGCCCAGGCCCACTCACATACCTATTCAATGCGTAGATGCTTTCTATGTTCCCAAAGAGCGCGCTGACTTGCTCTGGTTTCAGCAGCCCGGGAGTGTCGATGATCTTTAAGAGGTAGTCCTGCATGGAAAGAGGTGTCGGGACCCAGCCCCTCCTGATGTCGTCTCCTAACACCCGTAGCCATATCAAACGCCACACTGTATCTTACAGCTAGGACCCAGTCTCACAGACAGCACACACTGTATTAGGCTGCAGACAGGAGCCAAACACCCACATCTACTTGGGAACTCGAATTGTTACTTTATTTGGAAATAGGGTCTTTGCAGATGTCTTGTGATCCCAGCACTCAGGAAGATGGAGGTTAGGAGAATTATCATGAATTCAAGGCCAGCCTGGGCTATATAGAGAAACCTCGGTTGGGGGGGGGGGCCCACGGAAAAATGAAATGAAAAAAAAAAACACAAAACTGAGGGCTGGAGAAAAGGCTCAGCAGTTAAAGGCTCTTGTCTGCAAAGCCTGACGGCCCAGGTTCAAATCCCCAGTACCTACATAAAGCCAAACGCACAAAGAAGCTCATGCATCTGGAATGCATTGGCAGCAGCAGGAGGCCCTGCTGTGGTCATTCTCTCTCCCTCCCTCTCTTGCTTTCTCCTTGCACATAAATAAATTATAAAAATAAACAAACTAGCCGGGTGTGGTGGCGCACACTTTTAATCCCAGCACTTGGGAGGCAGAGGTAGGAGGATCGCCGAGAGTTTGAGGTCACTGAGACTACATAGTGAATTCCAGGTCAGCCTGAGCTATAGTGAGACCCTACCTTGAAAAACCAAAATAAATAAATAAATAAATAAACTGAAACAGGGGCTGGGCATGGTGGTTTTACTCCTAGCACTTGGGAGGCTGAGGTAGGAAGATCACTCATGAGTTCAAGGCCAGCCTGGACTACAGACTGAGCTCCAAGCCAGCCAGAACTAGGGGCAGGTACAGGAGTGATGGCACATTTAAGATCTTATCCTCAGGCCTGGGCATGGTGGTACATGCCTTTAATGCCAGCACTCGGGAGACAGAGGTAGGAGGATTGTCATGAGTCGGAGGCCACCCTGAGACTACATAGTGAATCCCAGGTCAGTCTGGGCTAGAGCAAGATCCTACCTCAAAAAAAATAAAATAAACAGGGGCCAGGGAAGTGGTTTAGCGGTTACGGCATTTGCCTGCAAAGCCTAAGGACCTGGGTTCAATTCCCCAGGACCCACATAAGCCAGCTGCACAAGGGGGCACATGTGTCTGGAGTTCATATGCAATGGCTAGAGGCCCTGACATGCCCATTCTCTCTCTTTTTCCCTGTCTCTTTATTTCTCATAAATAAATAAATAAAGTATTTTTTAAATAATAAAATAAATAAAGGCCAGGTATTGTGGCACACACCTTTAATCCCAGCACTCAGGAGGCAGAGGTAAGAGGAACGCTGTGAGTTCAAGGCCACTCTGAGACGACAGAGTGAATTCCAGGTCAGCGTGAGCTAGAGCAAGACCCTATCTTTTAAAAATTAAATAAATAAACAAACAAAAAACTGAAACAAAAGCTAGAGATAGAACTCATTTGGTAGCAGGCTTGCCTGGCATGCATACTCTTCTGAGATCAATCCCTAGCATAACATAATCTGACCATGGCGGCACATGCCTACAGTCCCAGTGCTTGGGAGGCAGGGACAGAAGGATCAGAAGCCCAAGGTCATTCTTGACTACAAGGGGGATTTGATGCCGGCTTGGGCTATATCATGAGACTCTATCTCAGAAAACACACACACACACTTGAAGGAGAATTCATTCCTGTTGCTTCAAGCCACTAGACTAGGTTTGTGGTTATTTGCTACATACCCCTAATGTACTCACACACCTATGTCCCCAGCCAGATAAGAGGGCTCCTCAGTGGTAGCCCGGCCACCTGTCTGTACACCCTGGAGTAGGAAACACGCCACCTCTGCCAGCCCTGTGACTTAGCGTGCCTGGCGGATACTCCACAGTCACAACATAATGGAATAGGGATCAAGACATGCCTGCCCAGGTCCTTGCAAAGCACTGGCAACTCCAAAACAAACCGGAGGCCCTCCCTTAGCTGTCATGATGCCCACTTCCTAGGTACCTGCAAGAAGTTCTAATACCCAAGCTAACGATATGGCCTGGTGCCATGAGGAAGTATGAGAAGTCAAGTCTCTACAGGGCAGGAGCCCTGAGCTGGGAGGTAGGCAGATATTCTCACACAAATGTGCCAGGGAGTATTTTCCATCCTGGGGGGAAATGGATTGAACCTGAGGGTCCGGCCAGTGGAGGCCAGCACCCCCGGCCTGGTGGAGAGACGGACGTTCCTTTGGGCCTCGGCACTGACCTCCACGATGCTGCGCAGGTCTTGCACATACATGCGCTCCGTTTCCACGATTTCCCGCACCACGCGGCCCAGGTAGCTGAGTTTGTGGTGCACAGGGCCCGTCCCTGCCCGGCTGTTGAACGGGGAGCGGGGCCCCTTCATGTTCAGCCAACCACTGGAGTTGTTGTTGCTGTTGGGGACGTGCCGACCACGAGGGGAGCCTGCCCCGTTCTGGGCTGAAGCCTCAGGGCCAGCAGGCTCCTCCATGGCACTACGGCTGTCACGGGAGGAACCAGACGAGGAAGTGGTGGACGTCAGGCTCAGCGGCCGCTCCTGACTGCCATCTTGATGGAGGGCAGTAGAGACGGGCATCCTGGCATTGCTGCCTGGGATGGGCACCTCGGGAAGATTCTAGAACACAACAGAAAAAAGGGAAGGGTCAACTTGAGTCCTCACAGAACCAGAAAGCAGAAGAGGGGTTGCCAGCACAAGGGGAAGACCAGAAAGGAAGTTACTGTCGAAGAGGAGAGTTCAGTTTTACAAGGTGAAACAATCCTTTGTGTGAGCAGCGATGATGACTGCACGCCATGAATGCACTGGCTGTTACTGAACAACACTTACAAATGCTTAAATGATGACATCAGTTTAATGTACTTCACCATGATTTACGAAAACAAAGCCTGGCATGATGGCACATGCCTTTAATCCCAGCACTGGGGAGGCCAAGGTAGGAGGATCACTGTGAGTTCGAGGCCAGCCTGAGACTACAGGCAAGCCAGCCGGGACTAGCACAAGACTCTACCTCGAAAAAGCACCACCAACAAAACCTGTAAGAAAGCTGTTCCCAGGATGGAGAGATGGCTTTGAGGTGAAGGCACTTGCCTACAAAGCCTAAGGACCCAGGTTTGATTCCCCAGTACCCATATAAACCAGATACACAAGATGGCTCAAATGCCTGAAGTCCATTTGCAGTGGCTGGAGGCCCTGGCATGCCCGTATTTTTTCAATCTCTCTCTCTCTCTCTCATAAATAATGAGAAAGAGAAATAAAAAAGAAAGCTATTCCCTCAGAGTATGAACAGTGATTGGTGAGGCTGTGTAAGTAACATTCCTTCTAGACCCATCTTTCCCAGCATGGAGAAAGTGGCCTACACCAGGAGACAATAAGGGCTCAGAAACTTGAGGCCTCAGAAGATCAGAGCCCAGCCCTGCCACTTAAGCAAAGAGCTCAGCCTCTCAGGGCCTCAGTCTCACTGGTGACAGGAAGAACACCACCTACCCAGGGCTGCTATATCCTCAAGGGGAGGTGACTTGCTGCCTGTAATTATGGTTCTGAGCGCGGTGCATAGCACAGAACGCATGCTCCGCAAACCATCAGTTCAGGGATAATGATGGAAAACCTTAAGAAGCACACCTCAAGTACCTCCCTGTCGGGGCCTGTGCTGGAGTCACCTCTCAGGGACAAAGAGCCGGCTGGTAAGACGTTACGACACCGCACGTACCGGGTGACACTCTCAGGACTGCAAAATCTTAGGGCAACAATGGCTTCACCCGTCACCTGAAGCTTTCTAGATGCTGAGTGGACAGACAAGAGAGCGGCAAAAGTGAGACCCTTTCCCCTGCCCCGCCCCGCGGTACCTGGCAGAGGTAGGTCCCTGACTCAGCCAGGCTAGGAAATTCCCCAGGGCTGAGCCATCACCGAGCCTCCCGCAAGCTCCCCTCAGCACAGCTGGGCAGATCAGCACACAGATGGCAGGAAACTGCACCCAGGTGAGGCAAACAGCCCCAGGTGGACTTTATTCCCTGAGCAGATGGTGCCACTCACAGGTAGGGCCACCTGGAGCCACAATGGGGAGGTGACCAGAGCCTACTTCAGGGAAAGACAGGACACCTATACCTGTCTCTCTCTCTCTCTCTCTTTTTTTAATGCATAAGAGTGAGAATGAGAGAGAGAGAAAATTGGTGAGCCAGGGCCTCTAGCCACTACAATCAAACTCCTGACGCGTAAGGCCCCTTGTGCACATGTGAGACTTTGTGCGCTTGCGTCACTGTGAGTCTGGCTAACGTTGGACCTGGGGATTAGAACTTGAGTTCTTAGGCTTCGCAGGCAAGCGCCTTAACCACTAAGCCATCTCTCCAACCACCTATGCCTGCTTTGATCAGAGCTCACCAATGCCATTTTCCAGAAGGCTCTCTTGATTATTCCCACAGGAAAACTCCCCCCCCCACTACGCACCCCTTTGATTGCTGCTGACATACATGTCATCTATCCCCAGCCTAGACCTGGCTAACAGGAAGGGGCTTGAGCTATGAGGACAGGAATTTTGTTTTTTTAGGTAGGGTCTCACTCTAGCCCGGACTGACCTGACTCTCACTCTGTAATTCCACACTGACCTCAAACTCACAGCAATCCTCCTACCTCTGCCTCCTGAGTGCTGGGATTAAAGGTGTGCACCACCATACCTGGGCCTGAGGATAGGATCTTGAATGTACCATCACTCCCGTACCTGCCCCTAGTTTTTTTTTTTTTTTTTTTTGATTGTTTTGTTTTGTTTTGGCCTCTGCCCTCACCTGGAAGCCAGCGCCTCTGGACTCTGGCTTTTGCAAATATTGCTCTGTTACCTCTCTTAAGTGCTCCATTTCATACCTGACCTTCAGGTCTTCACTCGAAGTCACCTCCTCTGGAACCTTCCCATATGCTCCAAACCAGGAGGACCCTTGCTATATACAGCCTTCCGGGTTTCCACTCCTGCAGCACAGTGACAGTGTGACTAGCCTGAGACCCTCTTCCCTGGACTCTAAGTTACTCATGGTCAGGGATCATCAGGGCTAACGTGCCAACTGAGTAACAATGGTGAACAAGTTGGTACCTTTATTTAACTAAAAATCCAGCACATTCGGTCCCACTTTCAGAACACCTAATCCAGTCAGGACCCCCTGGAGGTCAGCACTTTGTCACTCAGTGAGTCAGCTGAGAGGTCAGCTCCAAAGGTGCTCTGTATAAGCCTATCAAGTGACAGACTAGGGTGCAGCGGCAGCTCTGGAACTGGGGAGGGAGATATTGGTGTTGGCCCCCACCCACAATGCACTGGGTAAGGTAGCTGCTGTTACTGCACCCTCCTCCAAAGAGCCTTTACAGTAACCAGCTCTGCACCCGCAGGGCAACACCAAGTGTCCCAGCAGAGGCAGAGGCCCACCCTTGACCTCAGCTCTGAGGACCTCCCCTCCATCCCCACCAGTCCTAGCTGGAACAATGGGACAGGGACTTAGGGCCTAAGACCTTTCCCAGATTAGCCCTGGGGTCAGTCAACTCCTCCAGGGAGGAAAAATGGAAAAGGCCCAAGTTTCAAATGGATTCCGCAGCCAGCCAGCCAGGTCACCCAGTCTGAAAGCAAAGAATTCGTCACAGCCCCACCCACACAATCAGGACATGTGTCTGGACCACTGGAGACCCCATTGCAGCATAAGCACACTTCAAACCTAGGAACTAGAGTTCCCTTTCTGTTTGGAGTTTGCTCTGGTTGAACACAGGTCCTTTGCGGCAAATTCACCCTTTCATACGTGGAGTCTAAATCCCCTGGTGCAGAAACAAAGCAGGGCAGTTCGAGTGGTCTCCAGCGCGGTGGTGAGGGAAGTCACCCAGGCCGCCTGAGAAACCTGTGCAGCAGCTAGTGGCCCCTGCTTTAGCAGACAGTGAGCCCTACTTGACAGAGCTGAGGCTGCGGAAGCAGTGAGTGTGGGGCTGGACCCGCCTCTGGCACCAACCAGGCTCCAGACTTCAAGCCCTCCCAGCCACTGCCTCCCTAATGGATTTCACACCCAGTCAAGACCACAAGTAAAAGATTAGTCACAGCCCTGGCATGCTATAGCTCTGATTCACCGTGAGCTACAGGGGCTACCCAGGAAGGCTTGAAAGACTGGGACCCACACCGTGACAATCAAAAGGCTATTTCTGGATCAGTGCCCTCTGACTCTCCCACTGGAACAACATGGTAAATGCAGATTCCAGGTCAAAGGATCACAGGTCATGGGGAAGCAAGAGCGGGACTGGGGGGGTGTAGGGAGAGGTCCCCAGAGTCCAGCTAGACATTTCCCAGGTGACAAATGAAGACCTGTAGTGACCCGGGGACCTACCCATGATCACAAGTTTCACTCTCCTGAGCAGGAGGTTCTAGAAACCAACAAAGAGAGGGCCAGCACGGCATGGAGTAGAGCACAGAGATCTGAGCGCCAACTGTTAGGAGGGTCATGGGATGGGAGAGAGAAGACATGTCCTGCTCCAGCTAGAGTTCCCTGATTTTAAGAGGCCACTCTGAGTCACCACCATTTGTACAGCTCGGGACTCCACAGAAACAAGTCCTGCCACGTGCTCCCTGGACACGGCTCCCTTTCCTTCCCATCGGATGGGCACCACCCACATTGTAAGATTCTCCCCAAACCAGGTGGAGAAATGGGTTCCTCTAGCTCCCCTTGGAAGACAGTATCTGGAGGGGACAGGGAAGAGGGGGCTGACAGCAACGAACACCCACACCCATGAACTATACTGGGTACTCTACTCACGACTGTGAGCAAATACTCAACAAGCAGCACTCTAAGGGAGGAATGGCTTTATTATGGCCTATATTCTAGGGATGCAGTCCATCATGCCAGGGAAGGCGCGGTGGCAGGAGCGGGAGGTGGCTGGTCACACTGCAGCCACAGTCAGGAAGCAGAGAGTAATGAATGCTGGAGGTCGCTAGCTTTCTCCTTTTTTATTTAGACCTGAGTGGATCCCCGGGCCATGGCATGGTGCCACACTGAAGGTGGGTCTTCCTACCTCAATGAATCCACTCTAGAACCCCCCTCACAGACATGCCCAGAGATTGGTCTCCTAGGTGGTTCTAGATCCAGTCAAGTTGACAACAGTCATTAACCATCACAGCCGGGTGTGGTGGCACACCCCTGGAATCCCAGCAGAGGTAGGAGGAGCATTATGAGTTCGAGGCCAGCCTGGGACTACGGAGTGAGTTCCAGGTCAGCCTGGGCTACAGTTGAGACCCTACCTCGAAAAAACAAAAACAGAATTTATATATATATATAAAAAATCATCCTCATCACATCCATCTATCCTACTACATTCCCAGGCCTCTAGGGCCGCCCTTAAGTATCCTCTGATAAAACCTCTGCTACCTCCAGACATGAGCTGACTGGTACATCATGATCTCACCGTGTTTGTCTTTACCCCACAAAGCCTGCAGAGTCCTGAGCCCATCAATAGTTTGACATGGAAGGCAGAAGGACAAACAGTGAGACAATAAAACAGAAGAAAAGAGGAGGGTGCTCAGTGGAAGGGGAGTGAGGAGGGGAGGCAAGTGAAAATAATGGGACAGAAATACAACCAAATTATAGTATGCTCAGCTAGGTGTAGTGGCACATGCCTTTAATATCAGCACTGGGAGTCTGGGGTAGGAGGACTGCCCTGAATTCTAGGCTAGCCTAGGGTGACAGAGTGAGTTCCAAGTCAGTCTGGGCAACAATTCTGCCTTAAAACAAAAATTATAGTATGCTTACTAAGTATTAAAGTTCTCAATAAAAAATGTTTTAAAAAATACTCTTCCATCTTTCAACATGAGTCAACCCAGCCAACTAGCAATCCATATAAAACCAGACTTCTAGAAAACTGCATCAACTCTTATACTGTGAAGCCCTCTTTGAAAACTCCCCTAAACACCTTTCTTTTTCAACAGGTCTAAGAAGCACACAAATAAACCTTTTTTACGAATCCAGGAGCAGAAGAAAAAGAACCAACCTACTTTCCTCTTCTTCTTCCTCCCTTTCTTCTTCCCTCTTTCCCTCCTCCTCTCTCTTCTTTCTTCAACTTTCTCTAAATTTAAATGTAATCCACCCCCTTCCTCTCCGCACACCTGTCCAGGTTACATGGCCCCACCTCCCAAGGACCTTCCCAGGCAGGAAGGCAGGCAGGCAGGCCGCAGCAGGCCCTTGGAGTCACAGCACAGTGGACCACAGCCAAGTCCCATATCTTCCTCTCCCAACTATGTCTCAGCACTAATGCCCTCAATCTGACCCAATAGGAAGGAAAGTGGGGGGGGGTATAGCCCCATAAACACCCAATGGCTTCTATCTTCTATCTTCAGGCCTTATGCCATTAAGGCCATGGGCCCCTGTTCTCTTCGGAAAGGATCTTCCCACACAGGAACCCCCAAGAATTGATCACACTCTCCCTCCCAAGCCAGGGAGCAGAGAAGGTGGGAGAAGTGAAGAGCAGCCCTGGGGTACAGCTTCTGGCAGGTGGGGAGCCTGGAGACTCCCTGATAACATTCTTGACCCCACGGGGCTGCCGCCACCCTTTCACCTCCCGCCCTTCACCCCACACCAAAAGCAGAAGCTGCACAGGGCACCACGCCTCTTTGGAGGCAAGAGAAGGAGTGAAGGGGTTCCCCCAAAGATAACTGATCCAAAGTCCATGGGTGCCAGTGAGAACAGAATTCACCCAGTGCCTGCACACTGCCAGCCTCCCCCAGGGACCACACCAGTGCAGTCTCTCTCCACCAGCCTGCCCGCGCCTCTCCTCCCAAGTTCTCAAAACCCGGGTGACCAAAGGGCCTCTGGCCTTTCCTAGAACAGGACCCCTAAAGTCCACTCTCAGAAACTCCCGAGGAAGGGCGCCAGAAGGAAGCAGCAGAAAGCGGCCGTGACGTTTCCAGACAGACAGGGCAGGGAACCACGCAAGCTTCCAAAGCTCTCTCTCAAGCGTAGCAGCCCAGTCCACCCCACTGCTCCCCAACAGTCCCCAGAAGCCCAGCCCTTGCCTGTCCGCTTGTACAGCTCTCTCCACACCTTGGACCTCTCCAAGAGCGAGGAGGACACCCAGAGGTCTGCCTCTTTGAGCCTGTCCCCAAAACATTGCTCACTGGTCTGTCCAGGGACTCAAGAGTCCCAAGAAGGGTCCCTGGGGAGTGACTGTTCATTGTGAACAAGGTGTTCTAGGGAGGCTGGGTGAACAATGTGACCAGGGTTTCTGGGACACCTGACAACAGTCTCACTGGCTCAAATTCATTTCCCCTGGAGAATTTGTTTTCCCGCCACCTGACAGCAGCAGGACCATGACAGGCAGGACCGCAGAGTCACACTGCGGAGTCACACCGCAGAGTCACACCCGGGCAGGAAGGAGCAGAACTGGCCAAGGCGCCCTCCCACCCACATTCCAGAGGAAGTCCAGAAAACTCCTTCTTCTCGGGCTTGGGAAGCAGGAAAGCCCCTGGCACTGCATTTCCGAGGGAGGCTCACTCACCACCTTCCCCTGCTCCCTCTTCCCACAACCTCAACACGCATTCTGTCCTCTCCCTGAATGGTACCCCAGTCCTCTCCCTGAGGACGTGGGGTACCATCCTCACAACCTCAGCCTCAACCCCACTCAGAGTCCCCTCAACCTCAGCCATTTCCAGCCCCTCCCAACACACACTCAACTGTTGGCCAAATGATGCTCCCTACAATGTCTGCATCCTAAGCCTTGGAACTTACGTCATCCTGTAGAGCAGAAGGATTTGAGGTAGGAGGTTATCCTGGATCCCACTGAGTTCTCAGCAGAGGAAAGAAAAGCAACAACACAACAGTAAGTAAATGCACTGACCCCCATAAAAAAAACCTGTATCAGGGCTGGAGAGATGGCTTAGTGGTTAAGCGCTTGCCTGTGAAGCCTAAGGACCCTGGTTCGAGGCTCGGTTCCCCAGGTCCCACGTTAGCCAGATGCACAAGTGGGCGCACGCGTCTGGAGTTCGTTTGCCGAGGCTGGAAGCCCTGGCGTGCCCATTCCCTCTCTCTCTCCCTCTATCTGTCTTTCTCTCTGTGTCTGTTGCTCTCAAATAAATAAATTAAAAAGAAATTAAAAAAAAAGAAATAGTGATATATTTATTAAAAAAACCTGTATTAATTTGCACACACACGTGTGTGTTACAGCAACAACAGGAAACTAACACACACACACACACACACACACACACACACACACACACACCCCAGGGTCTTTTGCCACCTAAGAAGAATGCCAGGCACATGTGCCACCTTTACTGAAGTCTGACTTGACGTGAGTACAGGAGAACTGTATCCTGTCTGGTGGTTTCTGCAAGCAAAGTGTCTCTGACTACTAAGCCATAAATCTCTGCCCCACTTCGTAAACCTTTAAAATAAACTGTGTGTGTGTGCGTGTTATAGAAACAAGGAAACTAATACGCTTCTCTCTGCTCGAATGATCCCGAATATCACTTACCACACGTCTATGGGATTCACACATCAAGTGCTTCTTCTGGACTGAAGCACCAGTAAGTGCTCAATAAATGCCCGCTGGAAGGATCGCAGGATCAGGCCTGAAACACCTCTCACCACTCCCACAGCCGGGAGAAAGGTAAACACCGGCTGAGGTCAAGGCCAAGCTAGTTCCTCCTAGACTACTGAGTGAGTGCCCACATTAGTCACTGCCAGCAAGTTTCCAATGAGCCAAGAAACACTGCAGATCAGTGACTGATCGTTCACCCCAGCCATCCCGTCATACTTGGCCTCAAGTAAGGGGATAAAATAGGGACACAGCTACCCTGCCACATCACACACTAAGTGATCAGTCACAAAAGACTAAGAGAAAGGGGAAAGTGGCCAAGTCTGGGCAAAGGACTGCAAATGATAAGGTCTCCCTATAAATATTCCAAGGAAAGCTGTCTACCGAGACGTTTCACATAAACATACTAAGGTCAAAGGAGGGTGATGGTAAAATGCTGCTCACAGCTGGGGGACGTTAGCATGGCTTCCAGCAAACCATGTTCCTATGCACAGAAATGACAAAAGGTCCCCAGAAGATGAACCAGCCAAAGGAAGTTCTAAAAGACGGTGCTAGAAATTATCAGGGTGAAATTACAGACATATCTATAGTTCCCAGAGACACTCCCCCTCCCCTGCCACCCTCCTCTCTCATTTCAAAGTCTAAAAAAGTCACAGCAGAGGCTGGCAATGTAGTTAGTTCTTCGGTAGTAATTTGCTTGCCTAGCACGTCCGAGGCCTAGGTTCAAATCCCAGCCCACTGGCCCCCTCCCCACACACAGCTCACAAGACCACTGCTACTTATTTGTAAACTCCAAGATCAGGACCCCAGCCCTAACTCATTTTACTGACCTCATCTCTATTTTGGGAATTGCATGCTTTGAAACCTGTAAGCTGAATGGGGGACCTCCAAAACAATAAATAAGTAAATAAAATAAAATAAAATTTTAAACAGGAAGGAAAAAAATCTACACATTCAGAACTGTAGTATTTATTATGACCATGGGGAGGATCTCCGTGGGAACCAAGCCGGAACAGGAGAGACCTAGTAGGTCCCACTGAGTTTTCAGCAGAGGAAAGAAAAGCAAGCACACAACACTGAGCCCTTACCCTGAGCTCTGGAGGCAGGCATACCTGGTTCGTATTCCAGATCCTCCATTTTCCAGGCTATATGTGAACTTGGAAAGTCACCTGAACTCACTAAGCTTCCAATTCTGCAAAACGCTCACAGTAGGGCTGGGGAGATGGCTCGGTGGTTAAAGGTGCGTGTTTATAAAGGCTACTGGCCTAGATCCAGCTCCCCAGTACCCACAAAAAGCTGGATGCAAAGTGGCACATGAATCTGCTCACGTGTGTGTGTGCGCATGCACACACACACAAATATATATTTTTAAATTTTTTATTTTAATTTTTGTTTATTTGTACTTATTTATTTAAGAGTGAAAGAGAGAGAAAGAGGCAGATAGAGAATAGGCACACCAGGGCCTCCAGCAACTGTAAATGAACTCCAGATGAGTGCAACCCTTGTGCATCTGGCTTACATGGGACCTGAGGAATTGAGCCTTGAACCGGGGTCCTTAGGCTTCACAGGCAAGTGCTTAACCACTAAGCCATCTCTCCAGCACCTGAATTTTTCAGTTAGAGAGAGAGAGAGAGAAAGAATATGGGCATGTCAGGGCCTCTAGCCACTGCAATAAAACTCCAGATGCATGCACCACCCTGCATAACTGGCTTACATGGGTCCTGGGGAATTGAAGTTGGGTCTTTTGGCTTTGCAGGTAAGTGCCTTAACCACTAAGCCATTGCTCCCATGCCATATGTGTGTGTGTGTGTGTATATATATATATTAAAGTGGTTACCTCACTATCTTGAGGGCTGAGATAACACAAATAACTTGTGCAGGTATCACACAGTAAGCCCCTAAGCACCAAGATAAAAGACCTTTCTTTCTCCTTCCTTCCCCTCTCCTTTCTTTTAAAAAAATTTTTTTCTAACTAATTTGCAAGCAGAGAGAAGAGAAACAGAGCAAATGAGAGAATGGGAGTGCCAGGACCTCTAGCAGCTGCAAACGAACTCCCAAATGCATGTGTCACTGTGCCATCTGGCTTTAGGTGGGTACTGGGGAGTCGAACCCAGGGAGTGAAAGCACCTTAACTGTTGAGACATCTCTCCAGGCCCCTCCCTTCCTTACTTCACAAGACCTCATGTATCCCAGGCTGTTCCTGTGTAGTCAAGGGAATTTTTGACCTTCTGATCCTTCAGCCTCTACCTTCCATGTGGAATAAATGCTGAGGATGGAACCAAGGGTGGGTGATCCTCTATCAACTGAGCTATATCCCAAGCCCCTAGAGTTTTCTGACTTATAGCAGTTTATTTATTTATATTTTACCCCTACCCTATCTCAGATAAGAAAAAAAGTACAAGTTAAACTTGATCAGCCAGCTTGTCCTAAACATTGCCACCAACCCAGTGTTTACCCATCCTCTAGAGCCCCAACACAATTCACACCATGATCTTTCTAGAGCTGTTTAGCTGGTGAGGAAAGATATAGCCTGATAGTCATATCCAACAGAAAACAAAGCCTAAGTGAGTCACGGCCTGGCGGCTGTCACACGCAGGGCGCATTCCTCAGCGTTCCACAGGGTGAAATGGCGGGCACTACTGGGAGCCAGAGGGAGCGGAGCTACGGGGGACCACAAGCTTGAGCAAAAGCAGAATCAAGGCATTTCTGGAAGGAAAAGCATAAATAAGCGACCAAAAAAACATCCTTGACGTTGGCCTTGGGTTTTAAGTCCAGCCTCGGGGTGGGCCTCTGGGAGAGCCAGGGTGGCAAGGAATTGGGGAGATGCCCAGTGTTCACACACTTCGTAGGGAGTCAGGGAGAATATCAACCAGGGAAGCAGCCCATCTAGGAAAGAACCCAGGGCTACAGCCAGCACTCCTCAGTGCTAACTCTCTCATTCCGGAATGCTATTTGGCTGTCCTACACTGTGAACTTCAGAATCCATTCACCCAGCAAGTATTTATCAAATCCCTACTTTGCACAGGGATGCCAGGGGAAGCCGTGTGGGAGACACAACCACGAATCAGACCCACCAGAGCTCACATTCTAGTTAGATTTATCAGGGCATCAACAACGTAAGAGAGTAAGGGCGGCATTCTGGCCTGGAGAGATGGCTCAGTCATAGTGTTTGCCCAGTGTTAGAAAATTCAGGATTGACCAGAGCGACGTGAGGAATGGAAGAGAGACCAAGAGCTGACCTCCACGGCACAGACTTTATAGGAATAGACCGAGGGGCAGCCTTCTCCCACGGGCAATGAGAACGGCGCCCCCTTGAGTGGGCAATTGGGGATTTTAAGGAGTTAGGCTTCGGGACAGCCTGAAATGGGGGAGGGGGGATGTAAACAGACTTTAGGTTGTCTATCTGCTATTTACTTTTCTTTGGAAGTGAATAATGGGAAGACAGAACCTCTTCTTCTGTTTACTGCTCATCTGCTAAAAGGGGATTAAGAGCTGTTTCCTAGGTGTTCTGATAACTCCTTAGAGTCTGGCCATCTTCAAGACTTTAAGTTTTATGGTCCAAAAGAATTTTTCCAGCAAGGTCCAGTGATATATAATTCCTTCCCCCAGCATGTTCCAGACCCTAGGTCCAAGTCCCACCACCACAAAAACAAAAAGGAACAAAAAACCCAGAGAGTGGTGTCATATATATTGGGAGCTCCAGAAGGCTTCCAGTTTAAGAATTTAGCACTTCTGAGTATGCCGTTAGGCCCTGGGGACACAAACATGAATGACACATTGTCTCTATCTTTGAGAAACTTGAATTGTAAAAGGGAAAAAAGGAGAAAAAAAAAAAAGGCATGTAAACAGATTACCCACAAAAGAGCTCCCGTAAGTGCCAGTACAGAAGTGTGAATAAACAAACAGAAGGCACCTGGGCGTGGTATTTTGGCTGAGTCAGGTGATGAAAGGAGCTGAGGGCCCCTGGGAACACTGGATCCCAAAAGCGCCTGCCCTGCTCCCGACTTGGTATGCCCGGTGTACCCCCCAAGAGAGGTGGAAGGCACCCGAATGGCTGGGTGAGAAAGGACACATCCAAGGCAGGCCTGGAGGAAGGGTAAGTGCCAGGCCAGGCGGAAATGGGCTCGTGAGGCAGTGTTAAAGACAGGCTGTGCTTACAGGTGTCTAGCAGAGCCGGGGAGTGTGTGAAAAGAATGCCGAGGAGCAAGACGCACTCACTCCAGAGTATTTCTAGGAGCGAGAAACGCCAGTTATCACTGGCTGGAAAGGTATGCATGTGCAGAGGGAAGAAATGTGGCCCAAAATAAGGATAACACGCACCTATGCATAAATTAGGTGCTTCAAAAAGCAGGGAAAGGTCTGGAGAGATGGCTCATGATTAAAGCACTTGCCTGCAAAACCTAATGACCTGGGTTCGACTTCCCAGTACCCACAGAAGGCCAGACGCAAAAAGTGGCGCATGTTGCTGGGCGCGGTGGTGCACACCTTTAATCCCAGCATTTGGGAGGCAGAGGTAGGAGGATCACCGCGAGTTCGAGGCCACCCTGAGACTCCATAGTGAATCCCAGATCAGCCTGGGCTAGAGTGAGACCCTACCTAGAGGAAAAAAAAAGTCAGGCATGGCACCTGGGGTTCTTTTGCAGTGGCTGGAGGCCCTGGCGTGCTCATTCTCTTCTCTCCCCTCTCTCTCTTTGCCTCTTTCTCTCTCAAATAAATTAATTTAATTAAGCAAAAAAGAAGGAGGATCAGAGCATCAGAAGTTCAAGATCATCCTTGGCTATATAAGGAGTTCAGGGTCAGAATACATAAGACTCTGGAAATAACAAAAAGACCACTGAGACCAGTAACTATTGTCTGAGTGGGAGGCAAGGGGTCCTAATTATCTTACTGCTCTTGTTCCTTCCCCGCCTCTTACTTGACATCCCCATGCATGTCCGGACTGGGAAATAAGGCTGCTAGCAGGGTGTCTCCCTGCCTTCGCAAATTACAAGCGTGAGCCTCCAGGACAGCAGACTTGTGGGCAGCCCCCTTTCCCTGACGGTAGCATTTGGCTGAACCACCGGCTTTCCTCCTCCCTCAGTTCCCTCCTAACCCAGCCCATTCCTGTGCCTGGGGTCTGATGCAAAGAAGTCAGAAAAGTAAGTTTGCAAACCTTATGGACACACACGTGTAACTCCTCACAGGCATCCAGCGCTTCAGATACAGGGCCTGGCACACTTACTGCCCTTGGTAGAGCTCTGCCACACACTTAGACAGAACCCCAGGAGGCCCCCCTGCACCCACAGCACCTACCCCATCCCCCACGGTGGCTCTCAGCAGCTCCTCATTAAGAGGCCTCAGCCAGGAAGGCCTAAGAAACTCATCCAACCAGTTCCCAGCAGAGGAGAGGAGCTTCCTCCCCTCGCTGAGAGCAGAACAGAGCTCAGAGTGGGGACAGGTAGAGGAGCAGTCACCAGACCCCAGAGAAACCCCTGCGTGGGCAGCAGTCTGCCCCGGGAGAAAGGGAGGCCTTGGTCCAGCTGTGAACAGAGGCAGCGAAGCCAGAGAGCAAGGATCCAAGACTGGATCCCCGGACCTGCTGCCCAGCCCACAGAAACGGTGGGTGCTGGCCCTGCCTGGCTTGGCACCCCTCGTGGTGGCCAGCACCTTCTTTCTACCTCCCTCTACCAGAAGAGAAGCCACACGATTTGATTCCAAACAAAAACGCCTCTTGTGGATTCTGGGAAAATGAAGCTTCCGAAAGAGTAAGAGATTAACTCTGTTTCCCCAGTAGGTGTGTGTGTGCCCATACACACATACGCTTCTTTCACTCCCTCTGGAACCTTCTCTAACCGCTCCACTGTGACCCTTCAAGAGAAGGCCCTCTGAAGCCCTCTAGGAAAGCGCTTGAGCCACCTCCAAAAGGCACCCAGAGTCGTCCGCTCTGCTCGTTACCCAACCACATGGCCAAACCCACTGGAGGCAGCCAGTGTAAGGTAAAAAGAAACCAGTCGCCTACACCTGTGCCAGATACAGCCCCCCTCCATTCCTGAACCCCCCCCCCAGGGAGACCCTGCCTTATACCCAAACCCTGAGGTTGTGGGAACTGCCAGAGAAGGCTTGGAGGCCTGGAGTTTAGAGTCCCGGTTGAACCCCACTTGTACCCCGTGGCCTGGCCCCAGCGGGTACCTACCGCTTTCCTCAAAAGGGCTCCCATGCCAGCGGGGAGAGGAGCGCTGGGAAGGTGGCCAGGGGCCCGGGAGCTGCATTCTCTCCGCAGATCCGGCAGCCCAGCAGTTAACAGGCTCAGGCGTACAGCAAACTGCCACCAACAGCCTCGGGAATTAAAGCGGCCGCCGCCGCCTCCTGCGAAACCTCTTCAATAAACGTCCTATTCAGATCCAGTTCTGCGTGTGGGTCATGCTTCCTGCATTTCTCTCATTCCTGATGGCTGGGCTCCCCCCCGCCACCCGACCATGGCAATGCAGCTTCCCACCACAGCGCAGCAGGTTCCCGCGGAGTGCAGGACCCAGGCCACGGCCCCAGGAGGTGATGGCCAGCCCGCTGAGGATGGCAACCATCAGAGATGAAGCACGGGGACGCCAAGCGCAGGGAGTCAAATACTGAAGACCGTCGGACAGAGCCAGGTCCAGGTCCTCGACTCAGTACAATGCTCTATTATGGAGCACCTCCCCCACCCAAGCCCTCAAAGCCTGAGGATATTACATTAACCCTTCTGCCCCTCGCAGCAGCCGACAGAGGGGAGGGGTAGGTGGACACTGGGACATCAGGGAAACCGAGGCACAGGCGGTTCCCCAGACTAAAATGCTCACGAGCCAGTGTTTCATGAGGGTGTGACCGGCACTGTTTTGACACATCCTCTGTGTAGTCTCACCACAGGCCCGTCAGCTAGGGAAGTGGGAAGCCAGGGTTTTCTAGAGCCCAGTGTCACCATGACGGCCATTCACGAGCGACACCACCCCCAGCAGGGCCCAAGAGAAAGAGCCAGAGGGAAGGCAAGGGCGTCCCTCCGCACTGCCCCAGGGATGGCCCTCGGCACTTCTCCTTTCACTCTTTTGCTCACAACCTGTTCCCACATACCGGGGCACCCTCACAATGAGGCCCAAATCGTCACCTGAGGATTCATAGCTCACCTGTAGGCACTTCCAGAAACCACTTGTGAGACCAGCAAAGACAGCCGAAGGCACAGGCTGTGGGCAGGAAAGCCAATCTGCACAGCGCTCAGTGAGAGGCAAGTATCTGTCACTATCAACCTCAGAGAGGTGAAGCTGAAGTCACCTCGCTCTCTACCAACATTAGTAGCTGTGTAAAGAAATACCAGTAAAAATAATAATAACAAAATGCTGGGTGTGGTGGCGCACACTTTTAGCCTTTAATCCTAGCACTTGGGAGGTGGAGGTAGGAGGATCGCCATGAGTTCCACACCAGCCCGAGACTACACAGCGAATTCCAGGTCAGCCTGGGATAGACTGAAACTCTACCTCGAAGAACCACAAAAAAAAAAAAAAAAGGCCAGAAGAGGGCTGAAGAGATTGAAGAGATGCTTAGCCACTAAAGGCACTTGACTGCAAAGCCAAGTGCAACTTCCCCCATAGCCACATAAAAGCCAGATGCAGGCTGGGCATGGTGGCACACGCCTTTAATTCCAGCACTCGGGAGGCAGAGGCAGTGAGTTTGAGGCCACCCTGAGACTACATAGGGAATTCCAGGTCAGCCTGGACAAAGTGAGACCCTACCTCGGAACCCCCCCAAAAAAAGGCCAGATGCAAAGTGGACCTTGTATCTGTGACCCCAATTCACTTATGACAATGGGAGGTGGAATAGGAGAACCCTCTCAGGCTGGCTGGTCTGACATTTCTTTGCAGTCTGACATTCCTCCGCAATGGCAAGAGATCCTGTCTCGAAGACGATGGCGCACAGCCACCTCAAAGCCACCTCTGACCTCCACATCAGTCCCACAAAAACGAACTAACAAACACTAAGTATTAAAGGAAGTGGGAATGAATGAAAGAAATGTCCAAAGTGGTGGGTCAGGGTAGCCTACATTTTGAATCTCAGCACTTGGAGGGCAAGGGTAGGGAGGATCACCAGAAGTTATGAGGCCAGCCTAGGGTTACTACAGAGTGAGTTCCAGGTCAGCCTGAGCTAGAGTAAGACCCTACCTTGGGGAGGGGGGAGTCAAAAGAGGAACTAGAGATGTAGCTCTCAATAAGTAGAATGCTTGCTTAAAGCATGTATAAAGCCCTGGGTTCAATCCCTGCCATCACATGAACTGGGTATAGTGGTGCACTATTTTAATCCCAAAACTCGGAAGTAGTAGAGAGGAGAAATAAAAGGTTCAAGGGATACATAAGACCCTGGGGGGGGGGGAGACAAAAGGGAGGAAGCAAAGGGGTTAAAAGAAAAGCCAAGGGGGGCTGGAGAGATGGCTTAGCGGTTAAGCGCTTGCCTGTAAAGCCTAAGGACCCCGGTTCGAGGCTCGGTTCCCCAGGTCCCACGTTAGCCAGATGCACAAGGGGGCGCACGCATCTGGAGTTCGTTTGCAGAGGCTGGAAGTCCTGGCGCGCCTATTCTCTCTCTCTCCCTCTATCTGTCTTTCTCTCTGTGTCTGTCACTCTCAAATAAATGAATAAAACATGAACAAAAAAACATAAAAAAAAAAAAAAAAAAAAGAAAAGCCAAGGGCTGGAGAGATAGTTTAGTGGTTAAGGCATTTGCCTACAAAGCCAAAGGACCTCAGTTCAATTGCCCAGGACCCAAGTAAGCCAGATGCAGAAGGTGACACGTGCATCTGGAGTTCGTTTGCAGTGGCTGGAGGCCCTGGTGCGCCCATTTGGTCTTGGTCTCGGTCTCTGTGTCTCTCCCTCTCCCTCTCTCTCTCTCTCTCTCTCTGTGTGTGTCTGCTTCTTTTCCTCTCAAATTAATTAATTAAAATAAAAAATCTTTTAAAAAAAGAAAAAGGAAAGAAAAACCAGAAGAAAGCTTATATGGATGAGGGGATAGGTGGAAGGAGATTTTAAGGGTGTTTGTAATATGAAAGAAAAAGAGCTTCTTTTGCAGACACAGGCCGAGAGTGGAAAACTGTTCCCTGCTGCCTGGTCACACTCACCCCAGACAGAAACAGGGTGGGAACAATCTCCTGAAGAGAGGACTACTGCTCGGTGGTAGAGAGCTTGCCCGGCACATTCAGGTCCTGGGTTCAATTCCTAGTATCAACCCCAAAGCTGTACATCTCAGGACAGAGCTATGTACTGTGGAAAAGGGAGAAACAGCGTGACCAGGGGGAGGACGGCTGTTTGGGAGGGAGGCCTGGGAGACTCTGGGGTGACTCTTGAGCAGAGGTCTGTTTAAGAAGCAGCCAGCTGGACAAAACTCTCTGGAGGCACCTTCTAATGTTTTCCTCCACCGCCCCTCAACCACCCACTCATACCCACGACAAGCCTAGACCAGTGCACAGGCTTCCAAAATATCTTTCCTCTCTCTGCCATCAATGAAAAGGAGCTCACTATAAACACTACAAATCACAGGGCCGGGTAAGCAGCTTAGTTGGTAGAGTGCCTGCTTGCCACACCAGCATGAGGACCATGAGTTCGGAGCTCCGGTACTGCACAAACTGTGTGTGGTGGCGTGTGCCTGTAATCCCAGCACCTGCGAGGTGGAGGCAAGAGGATCAGAAATTCAAGATCATCCTTGGTAACATAGGGAGTTGAGAGCAGACTGGATACCTGAGATAAAAATTTGAAAAAGGCTAGCCGGGCGTGGTGGCACACACCTTTAATCCCAGCACCATGAGTTTGAGGCCACCCTGAGACTACACAGTGAATTCCAGGTCAGCCTGGGCTAGAGCGAGACCCTACCTTGGAAAAGGGAAGAGAGGAGAGGAGGGGAGGGAGGGAGGGGAGGGGAGGGGGGAGGGGAAGGGGAGGGGAGAGGAACAAAACGAAACTTAAGAGACCCACAGTGCTTTAGGAAGAAAAGAATGGAGGAGGTTGGGCATGGTGTGCACACCTTTAATCCCAGCACTCAAGAGGCAGAGGTAGGAAGATTGATGTGAGTTCAAAGCCAGTTTAAGACTACATAGTGAATTCCAGGTTAGCCTGGGCTGGAGCGAGACCCTACCTCAAAACAAACAAACAACAACAAAAAAAGAATGGATGGATGGATGGATGGATGAAAGAAGTGAAAATTTCAGAGAGATAAGTGGGGAGGAGGGGAATTACCATCGTACATTGTTTATAATTATGGGGTTGGAGAGATGGCTTGGCAGTTAAGGCACTTGTCTGGGAAGCCCAAGGACCCAGGTTTGATTACCTACAACCCACATAAGTCAGATGCACAGGGCGGTGCAGGTGTCTAGAGTAAATTTGCACTGGCTAGAGGCCCTCGTGGACCCATTCGCCCTCTCTGTTTCATTCTCTTTCTCTCTCTCTCTCCCTCCCTCAAGTAAATAAATATAATTATGGAAGTTGTCAATAATTTTTAAAAAAGAAAATTTCAGAGAGATAAGGTATATGAATTAATCCTCAGATTAAAGGTACATTCTTTTTTCTGATAACTTTAATACATGAATACATTGCAATTTGGTCATATTCCCATTGGGTTATACTCTTCTATGCCCACTCCCCCACCCCCATTCCACCTACGGTTCTCTTTATTGGTGTTATCAGTAATCACTGTGGGGTCCTGGATGCACCAGTCAGTTTCTGGGAGGGAACAGTGTACATACCCATTCTTCTTTAAGAGATGTCCACATTTATACACACTGAATTATCGATGCAGAACACCAAAGACACACAGACACACACACACACACACACACACACACACACACACACACACACACATTACAAGATCACAAAGCAGGGCTGGAGTATTGATAAGGTAAGCCCAGATCAAGTATAAGAACATGGTTCAGATCCCCAGCATCCAAATAAAAAACCAGGTGCAGGACTGGAGAGACGGCTAAGTGATTAAGGCGCTTGCCTGCAAAGCCAATGGACCCACGTTTGATTTCCCAGGACCCACATAAGCCATATGCACAAGGTGGCGCATGCATTTGGAGTTCATTTGCAGCAGCTGGAGGCCCTGGAACACCATTTTTTTTCTCTCTCTCTCAACAAATATAAATAAATAATAGTTTTTAAAAGAACAGGTGCAGCAGCACATGCCTATAATCTCAGTGTGCAGGAGGGTGAGCCATGGCTCTCTGGCTACCTAGTCTAGCCCTATAGGTGAGCTCTGGATTCAGTGAGAGACCCTGTCTCAAAAATAATGTACAGGGCTGGAGAGATGGTATAGTGGTTAAGGTGCTTGCCGGCAAAGCCAAAGGACCTCGGTTCGATTCTCCAGGTCCCACATAAGCAAGATGCACAAGGTGGCACATGTGTCTGGAATTCGTTTGCAGTGGCTAGAAGCCCTGGAGCGCCCATTTGCTCTCTCTCACTGCCTCTTTCCCTCTCTCAAATAAATAAATAAATAAATAAATTTTTTAAAGCTGGGGCTGGAGGGATGGCTTAGTGGTTAAGGCGTTTTCCTACAAAGCCAAAGGATCCAGGTTCAATTCCCCAGGAGCCAGACACAGAAGAGGTCACACTCGTTTGGAGTTCGTTTGCAGTGGCTGGAGGCCCTGACGCACCCATTCTCTCCCTCCCTCTTTCTCTCTCTCCCCCCACTTTCTCTGCCAAATAAATAAATAAAAATAATTTTTTTTTTTTTAAAGCTGAAGCTGGTGTGAGGCTCTCCTTTGTAAGCAAAGGAACAGTAAATGTCCCAGGAACAAGCCTTCAACCAGCTGCAGCTATAAAAAAAATAAAATAAAAGAAGAAGGTACAGAATGAACTGGGAGATCAGCAGTTAAAGGTGCTTGTTACAAAGCCAGCCATCCTGGGTCCAATGCCCCAGGCACCCATGCAAAGTTGACCCAAAGAGTGGCATGTCTGGTATTCTGTCTGCAGTGGCAAGAGGCCCTGGTGCATTCATGCGTGTGTGTGCGCACACATACACACACAATTAAATGCAATGATTTTTAAAAATAAGGTACAGAGAAACTGAGGAAAGCTGTGATGTCAACTTCTGTCCTCCACACACATGTGCACACACGAGCATGGGCACCTGCACACACATACAAACACACATACAGTCACACACCACATACATACATACACACACACACACACACACACACACACACACAAGCAAAAAAGATATACGGATGCCAGTGAGTATGATAGCCTAGGCAGACAGACAGATTCTAGAATAACACAAACCAGTGAATGATTCAGGAAGAAATGCAGAATCTGATAGATAGGTAACAACTCCTAATTTTAAAGCTTACAATAAAAGCCCAGATCTAGATGGCTTTAGTGGTATTCTGGCAAACATTTAAAGAATCAATACCAATTATTCTCAAACTCTTCAAAATAAAAAGGTAAGGAGGTAATACTCCCCAACTTACTCTGAACCTGTATTACTCTGTTATCAAGACCAAGCAACAGATCACAGAAAAAAAGCTCAATTCCAATGTCCTTGATGAATACAGACATAAAAATCCTCTATAAAACACTAACATAGAAAAATAAATGAATAAAAAAAATAAATACGAGCATAGTAAATCCAGCAACATGAGCAAAAGTTTACAATGTGACCAAATGGGGTTTATTTTGGAAATACAAGATTGGATTAACACACCCAAAAATCAATTAATTCAAGAAAAGAATAAAGGGGCTGGGGAGATGGTACTGCAGGTGCGGGTACTTGCTCACAAAGCCGCTTGCCTGGGTTTGATTCCCCAGTACCCATGTAAAGCCAGATACACAAAGCGGCACCAATGTCTGGAGTTTGTATGCAGCAGCAAAAGGCTCATGTCCATTTCTTTCTCACTTATAAATAAAAATATTCTTAGGGCTGGAGAAATGGCTTAGCAGTTAAGGTGCATGCCTGTGAAGGCTAAGGACTCAGGTTCAATTCCCCAATACCCACATAAGGCAGATGCACAAAGTGGTTCATGTGTCTAGAGTTTGTCTGCAGTGGCTGAAAGCCACGACACACCCATTCTCTCTCTATATATTTGCTTCTCTCTCTCAAATATTAAATTAAATTAAAAATATTTTTTTTAAAAAAACCATAAAGCAGGGCTGGAAAGATTGCTCAGTGGTTAAGGCACTTGTCTGCAAGGCCTAACAATCCAAGTTCAATTATACAGTTCCCATGTAAAGCCAGATGCACAAAGTGAGGCATGCATCTGGAGACCATTTGCAGTGGTTGGAGGCCCTGGCACACCCATTCTCTCTGTCTGTCTTCTATCTCTCTCTGCTTGCAAATAAATTTTAAAAAATAAGTAAATAAATAAAGTAGAGCTGGAGAGATGGCTCAGCAGTTAAAGGTGCTTGTTTGCAAAACCCCATGGCCCAGGTTCAATTCCTTAGTATCCACATAAAGCCAGATGTACAAAATGGCTTGTGTCTCAAGGTCCTGGCATGCGCTTTCTCCCTGTGTTGCTCTCTGTCTCAAATAAATAAATATGGCTGGAGAGGTGGGTCAGTGGTTAAAGGTGCTTGTTTGCAAAATCTAATGGCCCAGGTTCAATTCCCCAGTACCCACAAAAAGCCAGATGCACAAAAGGGGTGCATCCATCTGGAATTCATTTGCAGTGGCAAGAGGCCCTGGCACACCCAGTCTCTCTGTCTCTTTCTTTCTCTCTTTGCTTGCAAATAAATAAAAATAATAAAAAAAATTTTTTTAAAAAGCATAATGTGGGCTAGAAAGATGACTTTGCTGTTAAGATGGTTGCCTTTTGTAGTGGTTTGATTTAGGTGTCCCCCATAAACTTAGGTGTTCAGAATGCTAGGTTCCCAGCCGATAGAAATTTGGGAATTAATGCTTCCTGGAGGCAGTGTATTGTTGGGGGCGAGCTTATGGGTGTTATAGCTAGTTTCCCCATGCCAGTGTTTGGCACACACTCCTATGGTCCACCTATGCGGGCCAGGGGGTGATTCTACCTTCTGCTCATGCCATTGTTTTCCCCTTCCCCTCGAGCCTGTAAGCCAAAGTAAACCTCTTTTTCCCACAAGCTGCTCTTGGTTGAGTGATTTCTACCAGCAATGTGTACCTGACTGCCATACCTGTGAAGGCCTGAGGACCCAGTTTTGATTCCCAAGTATCCATGTAAGCCAGATGCACATGGTGGTGCATGCATCTGGAGTTCGTTTGCAGTGGCTAGAGGTCCCAGAGCACCCATTTTCTCTCTTTCTCTCATGTTTCTCTGTGATGACAAATAAAAGTTAAAAAAGGGGGGGGGGCTGGAGAGATGGCATAGTGGTTAAGCGCTTGCCTGTGAAGCCTAAGAACCCCTGTTCAAGGCTCGATTCCCCAGGACCCACGTTAGCCAGATGCACAAGGAGGCACACATGTCTGGAGTTCGTTTGCAGTGGCTGGAGGCCCTGGAGCGCCCATGCTCTCTATTTCTCTCTCCCTCTCTCTCTCTGCCTCTTTCCTTCTCTGTCTCTCTCAAATAAATAAATAAAAATAAACAAACTTTTTTAAAAAAGTACAAAGCCGAGCAGGATGGTACATACCTTTAATTCCAGCCCTCAGGAGCCAGAGGTAGGATTGCATGAGTTTGAGGCCAACCTGGGTCTACACAGTGAATTCCAGGTCAGCCTGGGCTAGAGTGAGATCCTGCCCGGAAAAATTAAAAAAAAAAAAAAAAAAAGGAAAGGAAAAGGACAAACAACAGCACAGAATGAGAGAATATATCCTGTAAGATGTAATTTGACAACGGACTTATATCCAGAATATATAAACTCAACAATTTTTTTTAAAAAAGGGCTGGGGAATAGCTTAGCGGTTAAGGCCTTTACCTGTGAAGCCTAAGGACCCTGGTTCAATTCCCCAGGACCCATGTAAGCCAGCTGCCAAAGAGGAACATGTGTCTGGAGTTTGTTTGCAGTGGCTAGAGACCCTAGTGTGCCCATTCTCTTTCTCTCTGTCTCTTCCTCTCTCTCTCTCTCTCAAATAAATAAATAATTTTTCAAGACCCAATTAAAAAAAATGGGCAAAAGATAGACATTTCCCCAAAAGATAGAGAAATGACCAATGAGCACATGAAGCGATACTCCACATCTTTAGTCACTAAGGCAATGTAAACCAAAGTCAGAATCAGTTCTAGCAAGTGTTGTGGAGACTTGAGATAAGAACCCTCCTGTCTGGCCTCTTCAGCAAATGGTGTTGGGAAAACTGGTTATATATCTGTAGAAGGATGAAAATAGATTCTCTCTCTCCATGCACAAGAATTAAGTCCAAATACATTAAAGACCTTAACATCAGACCTGAAACTCTGAAACTGCTAGAGGAAAAAGTAGGGGAAACCATTCAACATATTGGTCTTGGCAAAGACTTTCTGAATACAACCCCAACTGCTCAGGCAATAAGACCACAGATTAATTACTGGGACCTCATGAAATTACAAAGATTTTGCACTGCAAAGGACACAGTGAAAAAAGCAAAGAGGCAACCCACAGAATGGGAAAAAATCTTCGCCAGCTATATATCTGATAGAGGATTAATATCTAGGATATACAAAGAACTCAAACAGTTAAATAATAAGGAATCAAACAAGCCAATCAAAAAATGGGCTATGGAGCTAAACAGAGAGTTCTCAAAGGAAGAAATACGAATGGCATATAAGCATCTAAAAAAATATTCTACGTCACTAGTCATCAGGGAAATGCAGATTAAAACTACATTGAGATTCCATCTCACTCCTGTCAGATTGGCCACCATCATGAAAACAAATGATCATAAATGTTGGTGGGGATGTGGAAAAAAAGGAACCCTTCTACATTGCTGGTGGGAATGCAATCTGGTCCAGCCATTGTGGAAAACAGTGTGGAGGTTCCTAAAACAGCTAAATATTGATCTACCATATGACCCAGCTATAGCACTCCTAGGCATATATCCAAAGGACTCATCTCATTTCCTTAGAAGTACATGCTCGACCATGTTTATTGATGCTCAATTTATAATAGCTGGGAAATGGAACCAGCCTAGATGTCCCTCAACAGATGAATGGATAATGAAGATGTGGCACATTTATACAATGGAGTTCTACTCAGCGGTAAAGAAAAATGAAGTTATGAAATTTGCAGAAAAATGGATGGACCTGGAAAGTATTATACTAAGCGAGGTAACCCAGGCCCAGAAAGCCAAGCGCCACATGTTCTCTCTCATATGTGGATCCTAGCTACAGATGATTGGGCTTCTGCGTGAGAATGAAAATACTTAGTAGCAGAGGCCAGTAAGGTAAAAAGGAGACATAAAGGGTAGGGAAAGGAAGGGAGGAGGATACTTAATAGGTTGATATTGTATATATGTAATTACAATGATTGTAATGGGGAGGTAATATGATGGAGAATGGAATTTCAAATGGGAAAGTGCGGGGGGAGGGAGGGTATTGCCATGGGATATTGTTTATAATCATGGAAACTGTCAATAAAAATTGTGGAAAAAATAAAGAACCCTCCTGTCTGTAGTGCTATGGCCTGAAGATAAAAATGCTCCCCACTCTGGTTCCCTACTGGTGGGGCTATTTAAGGGTATAGATCCCCAGGGGTGTGGGTTTGAAAGGCATCTGTCCCTGGCCCTTTCTGTCTGCCCCTCTCTGCTCCCGGGCCACCGCGAGGTGAGCAGCTCTGAGCAGCTCGGCTCGGCTCTGCCTAACCCTTCCACCATGATCCTCTCCCTCCCTCTCCACAAACCCAAAGCAAGAAGCAATGACCCAGGGGCTGAAACTCTGAAAGAGAAACAAAATCTTTCCTCCTTTTAAATTGTTTCTCTCAGGTATTTGTCTCAATCACAGAAAGCTACTATGGTTAGTGGGAAGTATGGTAGTGAGGCCTAATTCCTCAAAAAGTTAACCCAGCAATCCCAGTCGAAGGTAAACTGTCCGAGAAAATTACTGACTTGTGTCCAGAAGAAAATGTTCATAAAACATTACCTAATCTAATGTCACTAGCAGCACAATTTGTCTTTTAAATTGTATTTCATACCCGGGTGTAGTGGCACAAGCCTTTAATCCCAGCACTTGGGAGGTAGAAGCAGGAGGATTGCTGTGAGTTCGAGGCCACTCTGAGACCACATAGTGAATTTCAGATCAGTCTGAGCTAGAGTAAGACCCTACCTTGGGGATCAAATCCAAGGCCTTGTGCATCTAGGCAAGCACTTTACCACTAAACTCTATGTCCATCCTGTGGCATTATTCATAATAACTAAAAAGGAGAAAGCAAAAGGCCCATGCACTCATGAACAGATTAACACAATGTAATACAATGGAACCTTATTTTAAAAAGTAAAATATTTTTAAGCCGGGCATGGTGGAGCACGCCTTTAATCCCAGCACACAGGAGGCAGAGGTTAAGGCACTTGCCTGGAAAGCCGAAGGACCCAGGTTCAATTCTCCAGGACCCACGTAAACCAGATGCGCAAGTGGAAGGGGGCACGCATGCTTCTGGAGTTCATTTGCAGAGGCTGGAGGTCCTGGCATGCCCATTCCCTTTATCTCTCTCTCTGCCTCTTTCTCGCAACCAGGGGTTGGGGAGATGGCTCAGTGGTGAAGTGCTTACCAAGCAAGCATAAGGACCTGGGTTCAGATCCCCAGCATCCGTGTGAAAGTCTAATCCCAGAGTACCTTCTCTAGCCAAATCAGTGAGCTTCAGGCTCGGTGGAACAAGACTGAGGACGCCAGATACCAACCTCTGGCCTCCAGAACACATGTGTACTCATGTGTGAACACTACACACACGACCACAATCAATACTAACAATAATATGCACACCACGCACACGTATACATAATAAAAATGTTAAATCAAAACAAAAAGCCAGGCATAATGGTGCACCCATTCAATCCCAGCACTCGGAAGGCAGAGGTAGGAAGATCACTGTGACTTCAAGGTCAGCCTGGAAATACAAAGTGAGTTCCAGGTCAGCCTGGGCTAGAGTGAGACCCTACTGCAATAAATAAATAAATAAAATAATTTTTTAAGTTAAGAGGAAAAGTACAGATTACTTAATAATCAATGCTGGAAAATTTTTCTACATCTCTTGGAAAAAATAAAATCAGTTCCATCTTAAATGGTCCAGTGGTTTTCAACCATGGCTGTCCATACAAGGCTCTGGAAGCATTTCGTGACCTTGCCAGGGCCCCACCCCAAGATACTTTCATTCTGTGGTCAGAGCTGGAGTGAGGCTCTGGCTTCAGTACATTTGTTGAAGCTCTTCAGGAGGCTCTCAGGATTGAAATTCAACATCAAGTAGAAGAGTGAGTGGTTGAGAGAGAGAGAGAGAGAGAGAGAGAACGTACACTTCCTAAACTTTAACAAGGAAAAGACAACAGCAATCAGGAGTTCATACAGCACGGAATTGCCTGTGGAAAAAAGTTCATAAAAACCTGTAACATGCCCCAGGTGAGGGAGCTGGTGGCTGGGGACAGCAGGGCGAAGTCCACTGTATTCCTTTCTGTGCGCTTGTACAGGTGTATTAGTGAAATATTTTCTTAGCATAGAGAGCAAAGACTGAATAGTAAACGGCTGGTCAACAGAAATGAAAGGAAATAACTCCTACCTTTAATTTAAATGCTAGCTTCGAAAACAAAATTTAAAATATCATTTCCTATCTTTAATGCTAGTAAAACAGGAAGCGTTCATATTTCTGGTGATAATATAAAAGCTGGGCTGGAGAGATTGCCCAGCAGTTAGGGCATTTGCCTACAAAGCCAAACAACCTGGGTTGGATTCCCCAGTGCCCACATAAAGCCAGATGCACAAAGGGATGAGTGCATCTGGAGTTCGTTTGTGATGGCTGGATGCCCTGGTCGCGCCCATTCACTCTTGTGACTCTCATCTCTCTATCTCTCTCTGCTTGCAAATAAGTAAATAAATAAAATACTTTTTTGCTGGGCGTGGTGGCGCACACCTTTAATCCCAGCACTCAAGAGGCAGAGATAGGAGAATCACTGTGAGGTCGAGGCCACCCTGAGACTCCATAGTGAATTCCAGGTCAGCCTGGGCTACAGTGAGACCCTACCTCAAAGAAACAAAATAAATAAAATAAAATAAAATACTTTTTAAAAAGAATACAAAAGTTAACCAGGCATGTTGGCGCATGCCTTGAATACCAGCACTCAGGAGGCAGAGGTAGGAGGATCTCTATGAGTTCAAGGCCACCCTGAGACTCCATAGTGAATTCCAGGTCAGCTTGGATGGACTAGAGAGAAACCCTACCTGGAAAAAAGGAAAAAAAAAAATACAAAAGTTGACCGAAAATTTAAGGTCACTATTTGTCAATCTCGAAAAGCCCATTTTATGGACAACTCACTCGCACAGTAGATCCACCCACTAGAGAAGATCAGAGCATGGCTATTCAACACAGCATTATCTACTGTGGTGAGAACATGGAAACAACACACATCCCATCAGTAAGGGACTGGTAGTGTACCCAGCAGACGTGACAGGGCAGTAAAAATGACTAAGCTAGACTTACGTGCAGCAATACAACTTTTTTTTTTTTTTTTTGCACGTGCATGCATGAGGGGTGTCTTCCTCACTCACTCTATTTTATTTACCGAAGTGGGGTCTCTCACTTAAGTCCAGAGCTTATCCAATCAACTAGTCTAGCAGGCCATCTTGCCCTCTGATACCCCAACATCGATTACTGGTGGCTGCCACGGCATTTATGTGGGTGCTGAGAATCTGAGCTCCGGTCATCATGCTTGCTCGGCAAGCACGTTACCCACTGAGATCTCCCCCAGCCCACTAGGGATAATTCTGAAGAGCATTGGCTAAAATAAAAGTCCCAGAATACATTAAAACAATGCTATAAATAATGCACCATAAATTACTTACAAACAGGATTTAAAAGTGTAAAAACAAGCTGGGAGTGGCGGCATTTGGGATGCAGAGGCAGGAGGAACACCAGGAGTTCAAGGCCACCTTGAGACTACATAGTGAATTCCAGGTAAGCCTGAGCTAGAGTGAAAAAAACCCTACCTCGAAAAAGCTACACAAAAGCCAGGCTTGGTGGGGCACGCCTTTAATCCAAGCACTAGGGAGGCAGAAGTAGGAGGAACGCTGAGAGTTCGAGGCCACCCTGAGACTACATGGTGAATTCCAGGTAAGCCTGAGCTAGAGTAAGACCCTACCTCGAAAAACCAAACACACAAACACACACACACACACACACACACGAAGTGTAAAAACAGCCAAGCATGGTAGTGCACGCAGTTCATCCCAGTGCTGAGGAGGCAGAGGTAAGAGGATCACTGTGAGTTCAAGGCCAGCCTAGGACGACAGAGTCAATTCCAGGTCAGCCAGGGCTAGAATGAGACCCTACCTCAACTTCCCCTCCCACCCAAAAAGTATAAAAACATTCATAGGAATAATAAACATATGAGGAAGCATTAATTCTGAGAAAGAGGGGCAGAGAAAAGAATAAGGGGAGCAAAGCTTCCGTTCCCTGAAACACTTTATTTCCATAATAAATACATAAGCATTTGCTGGTGCAGATGGTAGAACTGGGGATCTCCAGGCGGAAAACAACCAGAGCACCTCCAGCAGCACTCAGAACCCAAAGGGGCAGGGCTGCGGGGGGGATCTTCAGGTTGCCGTTCCTCCCTGTCATTTTCTACCCTCGGAAAGCGGGGCTAGGTGCTTAGGTGTAAATGCTTGGATAGCATTCTTGTTTCAACTGAGGCAAGCAACCTTTGGGATAACTGGCAATCTGTCTGGGTGGAACTGAATTACGATTGGACCCATGCCAGCTCTACTGTAACCCAAACCCTGGCTAGCTGAGCCCCCTGAGGACAGAGCTGTCCAAAATACCACACTTTTAAGAGAGTGCAGTGTTTCAAAACACTGGGCTGGAGCTCGGAGAGATTGCTTTGGAGTCATTTAGTAGTGCAAACCTTGGGCTGGGGGGTAGCTTACAGGTGCGGGGGTGGGGGGAAGAGTTGGAGGGATGGTAAAAATAAACAAGGAAAAAAAAAAAGAAAAGGAATGTTCAAACCTTATCACCGCCAAGTGTTGGCTTAGTGATCCTGGACAAGTTACTCAACCTGGTGAGGAGTTTCCTTGTCTGTAGAGGGGTCAGGGACACCCTAGCTTTATTGAGAGGGCTTGTTGAGTGTCTATTACCTAAACATCTCTTCAAATGTTAGCCAATCGGACTAGAAATCGTTTAAAAATAGGTTTTACGGGCTGGAGAGATGGCTTTTAGCGGTTAAGCGCTTGCCTGTGAAGCCTAAGGACCCCAGTTCAAGGCTCGATTCCCCAGGACCCTCGTTAGCCAGATGCACAAGGGGGCGCACGCATCTGGAGTTCATTTGCAGTGGCTGGAAGCCCTGGCGTGCCCATTCTCTCTCTCTCTCTCTGCCTCTTTCTCCCTCTGTCGCTTTCAAATAAATAAATAAACAAATTTTTAAAAATAGGTTTTACACTTCCCAAAACCGAATCAAGGGAAACTAATTTAGCCCTTTCTTGATGACGTAGGGCCAGTTACCAGCAAAGCATCCATTATCACACTGATGAGCCCCAGAGGTAAAAGGTGTGTTACACCACTCCTGGTAAACAAATGGCCCAGGGCTCTTCCGCTAGGACTGGCTTTTGCTAGTGTTTCCTTTCACCTCGGCTTATCTCACCATTAACTCCTGGATCTGTTCATTTTCCCTCTTAATTCCTGTTTCTTTCTCCTCTTTCATTTATTACCATGTGTACAGTAAGCTCAGAAATACAATGGCACAGGTCATGTATAAACATGGCACAGGGTCTGAGGAGACTCTCAGCCCCTGGCTGATGTGGTATCTTGGCTATGCACAGAGCAGTAAGGTTGCTAGGCAGTTAGGAGTGGTATGATGTCATGGGATAATAAGGGACATATAGGGCAGGCATGGTGGCGCTCACCTTTAATCCCAGCACTTGGGAGGCAGAGGTAGGATTGCTGAGAGTTCGAGGCCATCCTGAGACAACATAGTGAATTCCAGGTCAGCCTAAGCTAGAGACCCTACCTCAAAAAAGCAAAAACAAAACAAACAAACAAAAAGGGACATATAGTCAAAGCACAAAAACCTCAGTTCTCAAGGTTTTATCGCATAGTCGCATCTTGCTTCTTGCTTTGTTGACAAGTATTCACTGGAATCCTGCTATTTGACAGGCACCAGGGATACAGCAATGACGTGGATAGAGACTGCAAGATTCCTGGTTGCCTTTCCCCTTCAATAAATACTTGTCATCCATTGCTCAAGAATCTCTGGTTTACTGCACACAGTCTAACAGCCTTGAGAGTAAAGGCTCAGTGTGTGTGTGTGTGTGTGTGTGTGTGTGTGTGTGTGTGTGTTTAAAGCTGGGTATGATAATGCATACCTATAATCCAGGAAGATCACTGGAGTTTGAAACCAGCTTGGGCTGCTATCTATATAGACAGCTCCAGACCAGCCTGGGCTACATAGTAAGTATCTAGCCTCAAAAAAATTAAAACAATTTTTTTCTTCTAAAAGAAAGGGGATTAAGGACCATCAGAAATTCAAGATCATCCTCTACTACCTAGCAAGTTCAAGGCCAAACTGAGATACATGAGACCCTGTTGTAAGGAGGGAGGGAGGGAGGGAGGGAGGGAGGGAGGGAGGGAGGGAGGGAGGGAGAGAAGGAAGGAAGGAAGGAAGGAAGGAAGGAAGGAAGGAAGGAAGGAAGGAAGGAAGGAAGGAAGGAAGGAAGGTTGGTTGGTTTTGTAAAGCTCCCAGCTCCAGGCTAGAGATGTCTCAGCAGTTAAAAGCACTTGCTTGCAAACCCGGATGGCATGGGTTCAATTCCCCAGTACCCACGTAAAGCCAGATGTACAAAGTGGCACATACATGTGTCTGGAGTTCATTTGCAAAGGCAAGAAGCACTGACACACTCACCCCCCCCCCCGCCTTTTGCAAATAAATACATAAAAATGTATTTCAAGGGCTGGAGAGATGGCTTAGTGGTAAAGGCACTTGCCTTCAAAGCCAAGGGACCCAGGCTCAATTCTTCAGGAACCATGTAAGCCAGATACATAAGGCAGCACATGTGTCTGGAGTTCATTTGCAGCAGCTGGAGGCCCTGGTGCATCCATTTTCTATCTCTCTCTCTTTCAAAATAAATTTTAAAAAATATTTTTAAAAAGCTTTTAGCACTCAGGAAGCTCAGGTAGGAGGATCGCTGTGAGTTCAAGGCCAAGGCCAGCATGAGACTACATAGTGAGATCCAGGTCAGCCTGGGCTAGAAAGAGTGAGACCCTACCTCAAAAAAACAAAACAAAAAAAAAGTGTACATGTTATATCAAGGGCCGGGGATGGGCGGAGGGAGCTGGAGAGATGGCTCAGCAGTTCAGGTGCTTGCCTATGAAGCCCAAGGACTCAGGTTTGATTCCCCAAAACCCATCCATGTAAGCCAAATGCACAAGGGGGTGCATGTGTCTGGAGCTTGTTTGCAGTGGCTGGAGACCCTGGCTTGCCTATGTTTTCTCTCTCTCAAATAAATAATATTAAAAAAAAAAAAAAAAGCCAGGTGTGGTGGTACACGCCTTTAATACAGCACTTGGGAGGCAGAGGTAGAAGGATCACTATGAGTTCAAGGCCACCCTGAGACTCCACAGTGAATTCCAGGTCAGCCTGGGATACAGCAAGACCCTATCTCGAAAAAAACCAAAAAAAGAAAAGAAAGAAAGAAAGAAATGAAAAGCACTCCCAGTTCCAGTTCCTAGAACCCAACTGTAAGGGTAGCACAGGATATCCTCTTAGAGTCCTGTTACCATGGTAAAACAACAAAATAGACCTCACAGATCCCTCCCTCCCTCCCATGTCAACTCAGACTTGCAATAATCAGAACAGCTTCTGGAGCTTTCTTCACTGCTTCTCAAAAGGCTACAGTCATGATGGCTCCAAACACCAGCTCCAGAGGCCAAGAGTACAGCCAAAGCCCTGGTCTCCCTTAGTCTGCATCCCCAGATGACCACCGACCAGCCGGACTGGCCTTGTTCCCTACCGTTGCCTTCCTCCCCCTAGTGCAGTGGAGCAAACGCTGGAGATGAGACCACCAGCCTGACGACGCTCAGGATAGAGCCCCCACGCTAGACCACCATGTCCTATGGATTACCCTTTGTACTATCTTCAATCTATATGGGAATGAAGGTGAGTCAAGACTCTTTCCTGCTCTCACAGAGCTTCTAATCTACATTTTATTTATTTGAAAGGGAAAGAGAGAAAGAGGTAGACAGAGACAGAGAGAATAGGTGCGCCAGGGCCTCTAGCCACTGCAAACTCCAGATGTATATGGGTACTGGGGAATCAAACCTGAGTCCTTAGGCTTCACAGGCAAGCACTTTAATCGCTAAGCCATCTCTCCAGCCCGAGCTTCACATCTAAATGAAGCCAGGTATGGTGGGGCATACCTGAAATTCCAACACATGGGAGGCAGATGCAGGGGGATCACTGCGAGTCTAAGATTAGCTTGGTCTAAATAATGAGTTCCAAGCCAGCCAGGGCTACATAGAGAAACTGTCTACAAATAAATAACTGGGGCTGGGGAAATGGCTTAGTAAATAAAGTGCTTGTCACGCAACTCTGAGTGCCTGGGTTCAAACTCCTAGACCCCATATAAAACCCAGAAGCTGTGATAGGCTTCTATACCCCGGTGTATGGTGAGTGGGGAGGCAGAGACAGAGTTTCCTGGAAGTTCATGAATGGAGCAGTGAACAAGGAGAGATCATGCCTCAAACTAGGTGGAAGGCGTGAACCAGTGTGAAAGTTGGCCTCTGAACACACACACACAAACACACATGCACACATACACATAGACACACACACGGTGAAGCACACTCACACATCTGAAATTAACTAATTAAAAATATACAGCAGGGCGTGGTGGCGCACTCCTTTAATCCCAGCACTCAGGAGGCAGAGGTAGGAGGATCACCGTTGAGTTCAAGGGCACCCTGAGACTACATGGTGAATGCCAGGTCATCCTGAGCTAGGGTGAGACCCTACCTTGGAAAACAAAAACAAACAAACCATATACATATATATATATATATATATATATATATATATATATATATATATACATATACATATATGTATGTATATATATATATATAGAGAGAGAGAGAGAGAGAGGGAGAGAGAGAGAGAGAGAGACAACAGAACCCTACATTGGAGCCCATTTGGCAAGGCCAGCCTGGTTCCCCACACAGCCCACATCCAGAGGGGTGGCCAGCACCTCCAGATTGTCCTGATTATCACAGGCTGTCCCGGTTGTCTATCTCCTGACTTGGGGATACTCAACACCACAAACATGCTTGGGGCTATGTAAGGCCCTCTTTCCAACTTCCTCTGAGGCCAGATTCTATCTGGCTTTATCCCAATTGGCAACCTCTGAAAGTTCCTTCATCACAAGGCAGGCCTAAATGCGCCCCGCTGGCGGGAGTGGTCTGCCCCCCCCCCACCATCCTTCCCTAGGCCTGGCCCGGCACAGCCCATCCTATCTCTCACTTCCTGAGCCAGGGGAGAGCCCCCAGGAAATCGCTCACCACAAACTTTGACAACAGAAGTTTAGATGACATCCCTCCTAGGAGGCTGGTGGTTCTAATAGATAGGGGAGGAGACTCATGAATGGGCTGGGTGGAGGCAGGCTTGGGGCTAGATAGGCCTGACCCTCAGCTCTCTCATTCCAGGAAAATCATTTGAGCCCAGGAGTGGTGAGGCCAGCCTGGGCAGCATAAGATTCCAACTCAAAAATTAACTCATTCTACAGGTCAGACTGAGCTAGAGTGAAACCCTACCTCAAAAAGCAAAAACAAAAGCAATTAACTCACACTATCGCTGGTGAACAGTTATCAAGAGTCACTGACGGGTTAAAAGAGATGGCTTAGTGGTTAAGGCACTTGCCTGCAAAGCTAAGGCCCCAGATTCAATTCCCCAGGATCCACATAAGCCACATGCACAAGGTGGCGCATGCAATTTAGCGTTACTTTGCAGTGGCTAGAGGCCCTGGTGTGCATATTCTCTCTCTGTCTCCCTCCATCTGTCTGTCTGTCTGTCTGTCTCTCTCTCTCTCAAATAAATAAAATATTAAAGAGCAAAGAACAGAACCAGGTGTGGCAGCGCATGCCTTTAATCCCAGCACTCAGAGGCAGAGGTAGAAGGATCGCCACATATTCAAGGCCACCCTAAGACTACATAGTGAATTCTAGGTCAGCCTGGGCTAGAGTGAGACCCTACCTCAAAAAACCAAAACAGTCATTGAAGGGCTGCTTTGGGGTCTCCATTAGAACCCTCCTGCCACCTCTGCAGACTCTCTTGGAACAGCGCACCCACCACGTAAGCCCTCTCCCTTCCTTCCCCTATGGTGTTCTTGTTCTGAGCACTCCCCCAGCAGCACTGACCTGAGGCTGAAGATGGAAGACGGACAGAAGCCTTCGCAGCTGTGCGGCCACACGAAGACGCCAGTGGAGAAACGTGTGATTCACCAGCTGGTGGGACGCAGGGGGACTGCCAGAGCAGCATCGGCCAGGGTGCCCCAGATCACCCTATCCACCCCAGAGGCAAGGGTCTGCACACCTCTGGGAGTCCTTCACCCTCACTCAGAACTGCAATCCAGGGTAGAGTAGAAAAGCTCATTGCTAGAAAAGTCTCTATTTCCACTGCCTTTGCATTCCCTCGTCCTGCACAATATTTAAAATGAAGCTCTTCATCCAGACACCTCAGCATTGCCGTGGCATAGTCTCTGCTTCCCCTGCAGGGTCTGCTTGGAAAAACCAGTCAGTGCACATCTCCACGGGCCTTGCTAAGCACTCAGCACGTGTCATCTCATTGTTCATTCTCACAGTGCCACATGTGGTAGGCACTGGTGACTAAGTACACTTTACAGGTGACAAAGCCAGGCTCAAAGGAGCTTAGCTTGTGGTGTCAACAGACGGCTTCAAGGCTAGAAAGCTGGATTTGAATCCAGGTGTGTTCACCTCCAAGCACTGCTCCTAAATGTCTAATTGTCGCAGTAGGATGCTGAACTGGCAGTTCAAGGCCAGGGAATTATGACATTCCTTTTTACATTATTTTTATTTATTTGAGAGAGACAGACAGATAGTGAAAGAGAGAGTCAGAGAGAATGGGTGCACCAGGACCTCTAGCCACTGCAAACAAACTCCAGACACATGTGCCACCTTGTGTATCTAGCTTACCTGGGTCCTGGGGAATACAGCCTGGGTCCTTTGGCTTTGCACACAAGCGCCTTAACCGCTAAGCCATCCCTCCAGCCCAAGGACAGGGAATTAGAGCTCAAACAAAGTATCACCTCGGAGTGTCAGCTCAAAATTCCCCTCCTTATGGATCCTTTCTCGGCCACCCTAAACTGTCATCCAACCCCTTTCATGACAGTTCACATCTACTTTCCCTTACATCTTTCTGTGATCACTGACATGCAATTTCAATGATCTATCTTGTTCACAAGTCAGCTTCCTCCACTAGAAATCAGCTCCACCAGGTCAATGCGCACTAAAAACCTTACTGTGCTGCCTGGCATGGTGTATCCCAGCTATGGTATGAGGATCACCATGAGCTCAAGGCCAGCCTGAGCTACAGGTTGAGAACCTGCCCCCACCCTCAAAATTAAAAACAGAAAAGAAAAAAGAAACCTTACTGTGTTCACTGCATGTCCCTGGTGCCCTGTATTTACATATAGCAGATGCTAAATAAATAACTCCTGTAGTAATTCTCAACTACCAGGGACTCGGCCCAAGGGCTTTTAGAAGCTGGGGAAGGAGGGAGAGCAAGGCACGGGTGGGATGCTGCCCTGGAACAAAGGCCTGTGAACATGCAGCTGGCCAGAGAGGCAGGGCAGGGCAGTGGCCTGGACCACAGAGGCGCAGCCTGGGATGGCCAAGAAGAGGCACCAGTAAGGAACAGAAGCCAGCCCTCCCTGCAGCTGCAAAGGCGACGCCTCCCATCCACACTGTCCCTTCCACCCCCAACACAACAGAGAATAGCTTCACAATTAACCCTGTAGGGCCAAAGGCCAGGCCAGGGCTCAGAGCAATCCCCCAGGCTTGGGGGCCCACAGCCTTCACACGGTTCTGGAAAGGGGGCGGGAGTGGTGGGTTGGGCCCTTCACCTGGAACACAGACCCTCTCCCCATCCAGCCCCAGTCATCCCTGGGGCCTTGGCCTTTGGCCTGTTCTGGTGTAAACACAGTGACCCTGAGATAGTAACAGGTCTGGTAAGGCCAATGTTTACTCTAGAGCTGAGATACCACAGGCCAGAGAGTAAACTGCCAACACGGGCTTCTAGTGTCTACCTCTCCAGTGGCACACACGGGCTCCTCCCAGCCGCTATTTAATTGGTTTGCTGTTGTTATTTTTGCATCAGTCTATGAAGCATTTTCTACACACACAGCTTTCTTTGATCCTTACCACAGGCCCTTATCAAGAGAACCGAGTCAGAAAAGACAAGTGAGTTGGGAAGGGGGATCACGTTGGTAAAAGAAAACACACACACACACACACACAAAAAAAAACAAGGGTGCTAGACAGTGAGGAAATCTGAGCTCTGTCCCTTACTTGCCAGTAGAGACCCAGGCTGAAATCACCTCACCTCTCTGGGCTCTGCCTTCAAGTGTAACTGGAACAGGCCTATCTGAGCAACCTTCCAGCCCCAGACACTATCAATCTTTGATGCTGTGCAGAAGGGCCAGAGGTAAACCTCAGGGAAAAAAAAAAAAAAAGCTGGGGGCTGGAGATATGGCTTAGCGGTTAAGGCACTTGCCTGCAAAGCCAAAGGTCCCTGGTTTGAATCCCCAGGGCCCAGGTAAGCCAGATGCACAAGGTGGTGCATGCGTGTGGAGTTGTTTGCAGCGGCTGGAGGCCCTGTTGCACCCGTTCTCTTTCTCGTTTCCTCTCTCAAATAAATAAATAAAAATGTTTTAAAATACATATTTAAAAACAAACAAAAACCAAGCTAGACTCTCAACCCAGTGGCACTCTCTCCGCTCTCCCTGATGGGCCACTTCTAGTAAAAGGCAGTAAAGGGCTGGAGATGACGATGGCTTAGTGGTTAAGGTGTTTGCCTGCAAAGCTAAAGGACCCAGGTTCAATTCCCCAGGACCCACATAATAATACAAGGTAATAGAAAAACAGATCTAAACCACATCACTCCTTCGGTAGCCTTGCATTCACTACTAAACTTCATTCCCTACTCCCAGAGCCATCCCTCAGAACCCAGGGGCCATCTGGATCTTTCAGGAAGGAAGAGCAGCAGCAATAAGCAAATCAACAGGTGTACAAATGGCAGACGGAGTGCTCGGCCAGGTGTGAGCCCAGAACCATGATGGGTAACAGAGAATAGTCGTCCAACTTCTAGCGCTTAATCCCTAGTTTCCTCACTGGGGACGACTGGAGTCCAGTGTCATACCACAACTTATCCAGCCAAGCAGATTGAAAAGGCACACTCTGGAAGGCCAGGCTGCTGTTGTGCACAGCAGAGAGCCTCTCTGGGCTGTCCTTAACTCTCGCCTCTTGTCACGTCTTAAGCAAGGACTATGTGACTGGTTTTGAAGCAGACTCACAGCTGGGGAAGCCTCTGCACTCCTGGTGGGCTTCTGGGGAGGCACTGAACACCCAAACGGCCCTTAACTCTGCAAGGAGTTGAGCGAGTGACTCCGAGAACGAAACCCTTCTTACCCCCGCCTCGAGTACCTCCGCACCAAAGCCCTCTCTCTCTCTCCAGCCCTCCAGCCGCGGCATTCCTCGCTCCCTTTTTCCTTGTTTTCAAAAGTAGCTCCGTAGCAAAACTACATGAACGTCTTGATCATTTCGGGCTTGCACGACCTCTCCTGGCTTCCTGGATCGTAGGTCTGAGCGCGGGCTAGTCAGGAACCCTACACTGCAGGAGTGCGCCGGGGCGATGGGCAGCCCCGGGTTCGCAGCTCCACGATCGACGTTCGGTTTCTGGCACTCTCTCCAATGCCGCCCGGGGCGGGCGGTGGAGATTCCGGAGAGCCAGCACCGTGTGGCACCAACCCGGAACCGGCTGAGTGCCTGCGTGGTGGTTGGTGTTCCTGGGCTCGCGGGCACCAGAGGCTCGTGTCCTCCTCCCGTGCCAGATGCGCTCACGGCCCCCACGCAAGGACTAGAAGCCCACGGGAGCGCAAGGGCAGCTGCGGGTGGCCGCAGCCTCAAGGGCATCCCGGCTTTCAAAAATGTGCAGTTTTTGGAAATCCTCGTCGAAGATTCGCTCCTTTTGTTTCCGGGGTGGAGGACAAAAACAAACAACAACAACAAAACAAAAAAAAAAAATAAAGTGTCTCCCGGTGCGACCCTCCCGGCCGGCCGAGGGCATAGCCCAGGAAGAAGAGTGCGTAACCCTGGGGGGCCCCCTCCTCCTCGCTGACCCCAGGAGGACCTTACCCTCCCCGAGATCTGGTAAGGGGAGACCCCCGACCTGGACGGGAGCCCCCCCCGGGGGGATGGGGGGAAACTGCACGCAAGCGGCAGGAGGGACGCGAACGCAGCGACACTCACCGAGCGGTGGCCGCGCCGGCGGCCGGGGACCCGCAGTGCGCGCGCGGGGCTGTCGGGGTGGCGCCGCCGCGGGGCGGGCGCGAGGAGTTTTGAAAGTCGCTCGCGGAAGGGGCCGTGGCCGCCGGCCACGCTCCCGCCCACGGCCCGCCGAGGCGCGCTTCGGGAGCCCCCCCCCCCTCCGCCCCGGGAAGCCCTGTCCGCGCGCGGTTTCCCCGCGCCCAGCGGCAGGAAGTCGGGGCCGAGCGGAGCCGGGGCTGCACGGCGCAAGCGAGCGACGGACGGACGGACGGACGGATGGAGGGAGAGGGAAGGAGGGAGGAAGGGAGCAAGCCAGCGAGCGAGGGGCGGACCGGGAATTTTTCCAGTGGGTGGAGACTCGCGCCTGCGGCTGGGATCCAGCGACGGGTGGCTCCGCGGGGGCCCGGGGAACCTTCGCGGCGCTGCGAGCCGGGAGCCGGGCTTGCGTGCAGGCAGCGGCCGCGCCGAGGCCCGGGGCACAGCTAATGATTAAACGCCCGCGGGTGGGGCGAGCGCAGCTGGCCCGGTCGGTCCCGCTGGCCGCGCGGCTCTTCCCAGCCTCTAAGACAACCCAGACGCACGTGGCGACGGTGACCCTAGTGTCGCAGACCTGCTGCCACGCCTCCCGAACAGGCTGCGTCCCGATCCGACGTCCCCGCCGATCTCGCGGGGAACTTAGCTAGACTCCAGTCTTGGGGCTCCCCTTCTGCGAGTGAGGCGCCGGGAGGGGTGGAGGGGGAAGGCCTGTTTCTGCCCAAGCTGGTTACTGAATCGGAAAGGCAGCTCTCAAATTCCTCACCTAAGCTAGGTCTCGGTGACCCTTTACAGATGTAAATGCAAATTGCCCGGGAGCAGAGGAGAAAGGAATGAGATAAAAGCGCGGATAACTCGAGGGCGGGACAGGACTCTCCGAGGACTATCAATGGGGGGGTGGGGGGGGACAAGGTTCGGGAACCTGGGTAACTGGGCCTCTGTGGATTTGGATTAGGAGGTGAAGGTGGGCGAAAAAGACAATCAATATAGACTAGTTGGATTTTGAGCAAAAGTATAAATCCGTGTTTTGTTTTTTTGTTAAACATTCACCTGTAAGAGAGAGTATATAAGCACACCAGGGCCTCTTGCCGTTGCAAACGAATTCCGGATGCATGCGCCACTTCGTGCATCTGGCTTTAATGTGAGGGACCCGGGAATTGAACCAGGGCCCTATACACTTGCAAATAAGTGCCTATGACCGCCGAACCGTTCTCCCCAGCCTAAATCCTTACTAAGAGGATTTTCTGTATCATCATCATCATCATTATTTTAAACAGAGTCCAGACCAGCCTCAATTTCAAGGCGATCCTCCTGCTTCAGCCTCCACAGTGTTGAGATTACACACGCGCGCTGCCACTCCAATCTACCGAACATAAATTTTTTTATCAGTAAAGATCCAGGGAGAAGAAAGATGCTGTCTCGATTGGCCACAAGGAGGTGAGCCCGGGATTCCGGAGGAGGAACGACTCCCACACGTTAGATGCTGTATCCAGGTCCTCAAGAGCGGGAATGGGACACTGATACTGCGCCTTTAGGTTTGGGTTAAGTGTGAATACTAAAAAGTTTACAGAATCCCACGGCCCCAAAAGAAAGATCTGCTGGTGCGGGGTTAAAGCAAGCTTGGGTGGTGTACGGGGAGGGCCAGGGCGGGGCGGCGCGAGAGGAAATGGCTTTCAGGTGACTTTGAAACTGGATCCCGGTGGAGGGTGGGGTGAAGACCACTGGGCGTCCTTGCCCCGGACTGCAGGAGGCGCCCAGTCTGGCGGGCCCGAGAAAGCGGGTCGGCATTCCTGAGGCGGGGGCGTGTTGGGTGCCTGCAGAGCTGGGGTCTGGGGGGCTGGGCCGGCGAGAATTCCCACCCCTTCCGGCCCTCCAGCGGGCAGGCCATCTTCAGCCTCCTACCTTGCTCGGTTCCTGCTTTCTTCTCTGAGCACTTCGATCCTATCAGTCCTTTCCCGCCAGCCCCAGACTCCAAAATAGCCCCCCCCCCCCAGACTTAAAACCACTTGTGAGTGTCTCTCTCCACACATTCCGCACCCAGGTCAGGTAACTTGATGACAGAACGACTGTCTTTCGGCCAATATTTAATGTGCTCGTGCACATTTTGCAGAAAGGATACTGAAGATCAGAGGGCAGAGAAGCTTGACAAAGATTAAACAATCAGCAAAAAAAAAAAAAAAAAAAAAAATGTGGAGGGCTGAGGAGATGTCACAAGTGATTCAAGGCATTTGCTTGCAAAGCCTGCTGGCCCAGGGGTTGATTCCTCACTACCCGTGTAAAGCCAGAAGCACAAAGTGGGGCGTGCGTCTGGCGCTTGTTTGCAGTTGCAAGAGGCTCTGGCATGACCATTCTCTCTCTCCCTCTCTGTCACATACTTTTTTTTTAAGGGCAGCTGGGGGAACTGGAGAGATGGCTTAGCTAAGGGGCTTGCTAAGGACCTATGTTGATTCTCCAGGTCCCACGTAAGCCAGATGCACACGGTGACGCAAGTGCAAGGTCGCACATGCACAAAAGGTGGCGCACTTGTCTGGTGTTCCATTGCAGTGGTTGGAGGCTCTGGCGTGTCAATTGTCTTCGTGTTTCTGTGTGTGTGTGTGTGTGTGTGTGTGTGTCACTCTGTCATAAAAAAAAAAAGTACCAAAAAAGGGGGAGCTGGAGAGATGACTCAGTAGTCAAAGAAGTTTGCTTTAAAGCCTGATAGCCTGGGTTCGATTCCCCAGTACCCACCTAAAGCCAGATGCACAAAGTGGCACATGTGTCTGGAGTTCCGTTTGTTGTGGAAGGACGCCCTGGAGGGCCCATATTCGCTGTATCTCTGCCTCTTTCTTTCTCAAACAAATGAACTAATTAAAAAAAAAAAAAAGTCCCAGTCTGACAGAGTCTAATGGGTCCACTGCTGTTTGATAGGTTGGCAATTATTCTAAGTGCTTTACAAAAATAGTTGCAGTTGCAGAAGGAGAAACTGAGGCAAAGTCACACAGGTGGTGGGGGTAAGCCTGGGTGTCATGTCAGAGGAAAACCTCTTGTCTTTAACCACCACCTTCTGATTGTTTTCTTACACTTGTTAATTCAACCCAACAGCTTGATTATAATGTTGTGCATTGTTTCTAATTGTTTTAATTTATATCGCCTGTTTCCTGAAAAGATTGTAATCTCCCTATGCAGAAGTCATGTAGGAAACAGTCAATAAAGCTATGCTGAAGCCAGATGAAACATCCCAGAGTTCATTAGTAAAGCACACAGTTTCACAGCTAGAGATTAAGAATGTGTCTGGGCCAGGGTCTCCAAGCTGCATGCAGCCCCTTCCTGGCTTTTGCTGTCTCTCTTTCCTACCAATTGTTTCCAACAGCCTCACCCTGCTATTAAATCATTTATTATTATAATAATACCTGGAATCTCAGCAGCGCCTTTAATCTAAGATCTCAAAGTGTCCTAACAAAAACAAATCAATTCATCTTCACAGTACCACCACCAGGATGGGAGAGCAGAGGTGTTCTCCCCATTTTATGGGTGGGAAAACCCAAACAACCAAGAGTGACTGACGGTGACTCACATCAGCTGCCAGGCTCCTCTCGGCTCTTCCCCCTCCTCCTTTCTCACTCTTGCGGCCAACATTTGCATGACAATTTCAAACCACAGAGACAAAGGCCATTGAGTTTTTACAATAAAGGACATTTCCAAACTGTCCTTTCAGCTGCTCCATTGTGGTAAACCTGGGGAGAGGGAGGGTATGTAAACACAGCAAAGATCCCTGGAGGCTCTGTTCCCTGGCTTTGAGAGGCCAAGGCTTGCTGTGATGGAGGAAAGCAACCCACAACTCCCCCCGCCCCCGCCCAACATGGGACCTAAAGGTGACCAAAATACTACTACTAAGCGCTGAAGTTTCAATGCCTTCAGAGTTCCAAGCTGCAATTTCATGTTTCTCAACGTGTGGGCTGAGGGTGTAGCTCCGGGGTATTGTGCTTGCCTAGTAAATACAAATACACAGAAAACAAACAGTTTTTCAAAAAATGAGTCACACACAAGAGACAAAACTAAACTGGACATCACCAGACTTTCGTGTATAAAACTGGACATGGTGACACATGCCTGTAATCCTAGCACTGTGGGGAGAGATGCAGGGGAATCAGGAATTCAAGTTCATCATCCTCAGCTACATAGTGAGTTCCTGGCTAGCCTGGGCTACAGAGTGAGCCTTTGTTTCAACGCCAGAAATAGTGGCTGAAACCTTTTAATCCCAGCACTTGGGAAACTAAGGTAGGAGGATCTCCATGAATTCACAGCCAGCCTGGGCTTCAGAGTGAGTTCCAGGCTAGCCTAAGCCAGAGTGAGACCCTGCCACAAAAATAACCAAAACACAATAACAAAATAGCAAGAAAGTATATGAGGCCCTAAGTTTGATCCCCAGGACCAATATATATATATATATATATATATGTATATTCCTATAGTAACTGTAGCACTTGGGACCACATAATGAGTTCCAGGCCAGTCTGGGCTACAGAATGAGACCTTGTCTCAAGGAAGGAGGGAAGAAGAGAAAGAGAAACCATCAAGATAAGCCAAATAAAAACAACAACATATTCCTTCATATCCACCACGATACCTACAATTAAAAAAAAATCAAAAGCAGGGCTGGAGAGATGGCTCAGATGTTAAGGTGCTTGCCTACAAAGCCTAAGGACCCCGGTTCAATTCTCCAGTATCTACATAAAGCCAGATGCACTAGGTGGCGCTTGCATCTGGAGTTTGCAGTGGCTAGAGACCCTGGCATGCCCATTCTCTCCATAAAGATCTGCCTCTTTCACATAAATACATAAAATTTTTTTGATATTTATTTATCTGAGAGAGGGAAAGAGACAGAGAGAGAATGGGTATGCCAGGGATTCCAGCCACTGCAAACGAACTCCAGATGCATGCACCACCTTGTGCATCTGGCTTATGTGGGTACTGGGGAATCGAACCAAGGTCCTTTGGCTTCACAGGCAAGCGCCTTAACTGCCAAGCCATCTCTCCAGCCCCAATACATACAATTTTTTAAAAACCAGAAGCACCTATAGTAAGGAGCTGCAACCCTCTCGCACTACCTGTAGAAGTGCAAAATGGCACGCCTGCCTTGGAAAACAGTCTGGCAGCTCCTCAAAAGGTTGAACATATTTGCTTTATGGCCCACAATTCCAATCCTAGGTTTATGCCTAGGAGATAGCAGCATTGTCCAGGCAGAAATAAGCCAAACGCCCATCAACTCAGGAGTGGATAAACAAAAAGTCCGTATGCCCGTATTTTTTCAGCCATAAAAAGAAATGAAGTATTGATCCCTGGGTGAACTTGCAAACATTATGTTAAATGAAAGACGCCAGCCACAAAGGACCAAAGATGGTATAATTCCATTCATATGAACTGTGCAGGACAAGGAGACATACGCACTCACAAAGTGGGTTAGTGGTTGCCTAGAGCTGTGATAGGGTTGGGGAGGTTGGAAGGAATAGGGACTAATCAGTTCAGGATGTTCCCAGCCCAATGTTCTAAAATATTGTGACGGTTGCACAAGTGGATATACTAATAACTATTGAACTGGGTATTTTGCACTGAGGGTTGTACCCAAGCTAAAATGTGCTCCATATCTGAGTTACACGCTAATCTGAATTATACATTTTAAATTTAACAGGATTGCCCAGGCAGTTCCCCCCTCCCAGTACTGAGAACTGAACCAAGGGCCTTGTGCATAATAGTAAAATGGCCTGACACTAAGCTATTTCCCCAGGGTTGGTTTTTGTTTTTCATTTTAGCACAGGGACTCTTATTTCATGGCTTTAAAAAAATATATTGTATTTTATTTATTTATTTACTTGAGAGAGAGAGAAAAAGAGAGAATGGGCATGCCAGGGCCTCTAGCCATTGCAAATGAACTCCAGATGCATATGCCACCTTGTGCATCTGGCTGACATGGGTAGTGGGGAATTGAACCTGGGTCCTTAGGCTTCGCAGGCAAGTGCCTTAACCGCAAAGCCATCTCTCCAGTCCCACTTTTGGCTTTTTACTTTTTTTTTTTTTTTTTGAGGTAGGGTCTCACTCTAGCCCAGGCTGACCTGGAATTCACCATGGAGTCTCAGGGTGGCCTTAACTCACAGCAAACCTCCTAACTCTTCCTCCAGAGTGCTGGGATTAAAGGCATGTGCCACCACACCTGGCTTACTTTTGGCTTTTTTAAATATTTTATTATACAATTATTAATATTAATAATATATATCATATTATTACATATTTTAGGGAGTATAAAATATATTTTAGAGACCATTAGTTCATTGCTACTGCAAATGAACTCCAGAAGCATATGTCACTTTGTGTGTCTGGCTTTACATGGGTACTGGGGAATTGAACCCAAAGCTCAAAGGCTTTACAAAAAGGTGCCTTTAACCACCAAGCCATTTCCCCAGCCCATTTTTGGCTTTTTTGAATCAGGGTCTCACTCTATCCCAGGCTGCCCTTGAACTGTGATCTTCCTACCTCAGTCCCCCACGTGTTGGAATTAAAGGCATGTGCCACCAGTTCTGAAGTTCTTTATTAATAGCTCCGTGTAGGCATGGTGTCAGGAAGAAAAAAAAAAAGTGATATCTTAGAAGAGGAAGAAGCTTAGGAGGAAGGGAAAAGACCAATTCTCTCCTCTGTCTTTGTTTATCTTGCAACCGCTATCACGGGCAGCTCTGGGGGAAGTGGGGCTCTTTGAGTTTGTGTCTGCAACAGAAGCATTTGGCAATCCCTTGTGGTTTTTCAAGAACAGAGAGCCCCGTGTGACGCATTCGTGGAGACCACTTATGTTCACCTTCCTGATTAGCACATAAAGGGGCCTGGTCAGTACTCCCAGCACCCGAGGCGGAGAGCTGGCAACCCTCACATCAGCTTCTGAGGCTCGGGGGTTACTTTATACACAGTCTGCTGCTCCTTCCCTGACTTCTAGCCCTATGGCTGTTATTCTGCAAACAAGCTCTACCTTACTCCACGCCAAGGTGAGCCTGAAGTGATGTTTGGAGACTTTGTAGGTCAATGCTGTTAATATCGCTGGCAGACTTTCCTTCTCTACCTGAAATCTCATAGGCCTGGGCTTCAGAAAAGCACTGAAAAGTTTCTGACTCAGGACTGATGCAGACCCTGGGAATTTGCATGCTTAGTTGCTGTGTGAGATAGGATCTCATGTAGACAGGACTGGCCTTGAACCTTTGATTCTTCTGTTTATGTCTCCCCCCAGCCCTGGGATTACAGCCCTATGCCAAGGTTTGGAATCTGCACATTCTTTTAATTGTATTTTTTTGTGTGTGCATGCCTGTGAGTGATTGTGTAAAGTGTGTATGTGGTGTGTTGTGTGTGATGTTAAGCACATGTGTGTGCACCCATGTGCATGCAGGTGGAGGCCAGAGTACAATGTTGGGTGACGTTTTCTCATCGGCTAGTTCTACCTTAATCCACAGCTGCAGTCTGTCAGCAAGCCTAGCGATTCTCTGGCCTCCACCCACTGCAGGCTAGAGTCACAGACTTGTGAGGCCATGTCAGCTCTTTGTGACAGTTCTGACTTAAACCTGGCTGTCTCTGGCTCAACAGACCCTCATGATTAAGCAGCAAGTGCTATTAACCACTGAGCCATCTCCTTAACCCTGAAATCTGCATTCTTTTTGTTGTTGTTATTGTTATGTTTTGTCTATTTATTTGAGAGAGTGAAAGAGGCAGAGAGAGAGAGAACGGGTGCTCCAGGGCCTCCAGCCACTGCAAACACACTACAGATCCATGTGCTACCTTGTGCATCTGGCTTTATGTGCATCCTGGGGAATCAAACTCCAGTCCTTAAACTTTACAGGCAAGTGCTTTAACCCCTGAGCCATCTCTCTAGCCCTGGAATCTGCATTCTTAGTAGGCAGGAGATGCAGATGCAAGAGAGATAGATCCATCTCCTCACATGTCTTTTCCTCTCCTCAACTTCTTTCTTCCTCCCTGGAAGTATGTAGGACTCAAAAGAAAAACTCTTCAAATCCTCCCCATGCTCCAAAGATAAAAGGACAGCTTACGAGGCCTCTTGATGTTTGCAGAAGTTCAGCTATTATATTTAATCAGATGGAAGTCTTCCATGTGGGTTCATGGGAAATGCTTAATCTTTGACACCTTGGTGACAAGCAGGGCAGGGCACATCTTCCAGAGACTACACTGTAACCCTCAGAAAAACAAACTAATGAGCGCTTAATTAGCAGGTAATTGCTCAGTTGCTTGCAGATGGAGGCAGGCTTCCCTGACTGTAATTGTGACTGCTGATGTTTTCCTTACAGGCCAGAGCCTCTGAGTTCCCAGCCAAGGCTTGCCTCTCATTCTTCCCCAAGAGGACGGACCAGCCGCGCCTGCAAACACAGGCACCCACTGTACGTACTCTTCTCTTGGGTTCTCTGTCCCAGACCATACACATAAACAAGGTCTTACCTGACTAGGGTACCTGGACCCTGCCCGTGGAGTCACCAGCAACTCTTCTAGGGGAAATGAGGCTCCAGCTCAAGAATGGATGGCACAACTTTGTTCTTCCATCAAAGCAGCAGCAGGTCTCACAGACCCTACTCGGTCCCATCCCATTCCTGGCTGTCAGTCACTCCCGTCAGACACCCCCCAATTCTGATTCCTTCATGGGAAGGTACTTTGAGGAGTCTTCCCAGCTCTCCTACAACAAAGCTGTTTCCTTCTCAGTCTTAGAGGATTTTCAGGGTCTCTTTTGATCTTAAAAATCTTGGATGTGCCAGGTGGCGCATGCCTTTAATCCCAGCACTTGGGGAGCAGAGGTAGGAGGATCATCATGAGTTCAAGGCCACCCTGAGACTACATAGAGAATTCCATGTCAGCCAGAGCTAGAGCGATACTCTACCTCAACCCCCCCCCAAAAAAAACATCCTGGATTCTACCGTCTTTAAAACCCCAGTGTAACCTGGACAGGGCAGCTAGCAAACACCTGTAATCCCAGCACTCAGGAAGCAGAGACAGAAAGATTGTTGAGTTCAAGGCCACATTAGCAAGACCTTATCTCAAAAGAAAAGAAAGGAAGGGGACTTGGAGCCGTGTGTGGTGGCGCATGCCTTTAATCCCAGCACTCAGGAGGCCAAGGTAGGAGGATCGCTGTGACTTCAAGGCCACCCTGAGACTACAGAGTGAATTCCAGGTCAACCTGTGCTAGAGTGAGAGCTTACCTCACAAAACCAAAAATAGAAAAAGAAAAAGAAAACAATTGAATATTTTAGTTGTAACGATCTTTATCAGCCTGGCTTCATAGTCCCTCACTGTGATCCAAACACCCTTCTCCCCTGCCTGTGGCTGTCCCAGGCTGCGAGGGATATTACAGGATAACAGGAAGCGAGCTGCTTCATAAGCCTTCTCCTTCCACCATCGCAACAGTCCTCTGAGGCAAGTAATCATTCTTTCCCACCCCACAGATGAGAACACGGAGGCTCAGAGGTCAAGTCACACAACCCACATGTCACATGGCTCCTAATGGCAAAACCCAGGCCACTCTGCAACCTAATCCCTTGCTCATGGCCACCATGCTACCACCAAAACAGCCCTCCCCGACCTCAAGCAGCCAACTACCAGACCAGAGCCCAGCAAGCAGGAGCGACTTCCACACATTAAACCCCAAGGAAAGATGCCACGTTCACTCTGCCCAATCAATCCGGACTGAGATTGTCTTAAAAACCACCCACGGGCTGGAGAGATGGCTTAGCAACCGGTTAAGCACTTGCCTGTGAAGCCTAAGGACCCCGGTTCGAGGCTCGGTTCCCCAGGTCCCACGTTAGCCAGATGCACAAGGGGGCGCACACGTCTGGAGTTCGTTTGCAGTGGCTGGAAGCCCTGGCGCGCCCATTCTCTCTCTCTCCCTCTATCTGTCTTTCTCTCCGTGTCTGTCGCTCTCAAATAAATAAATAAATAAAAATTTAAAAAAAAAACAAAAACACCCACAAGTCTTTCTGCCCAACAGTGAGTAACAGACTTGTTCCAGGGACTGGTAAATGAGTGACAGAAAGAGAAGGAGGAATGTGTTCAGGGTCATAAAGCCCAGGAGGGGAAAACAGCAAAAGTCTCTAAACGAGTGTGACATTCTCAAGCTAAATGGCTCTAAAAGAGCCTGTGCCTGGCAACCACAGATTTTTAAGCCCTAATCACAGCTCTGCCACCTCTAAATCCTGCCCCTTAGAACTCAGAGAACATTCTGTCCTTCCCTGCCAGGGAGCAAAGCAGCTGAGTGGTGTTTGGCTTCCTGCTGGGCCTGGACTCCTGCAGCCCCCTGCAGCTGTCTCCAGACCCTTCCTCAGCCCCAGCCTCCTGGGTACTCCTAGCCACAGAGAATCGTGCTGTTCATACGGTTGCCACGCTCCCCTCTCCCTCCCGCCTGCCTCCCTGTGGTACAATGGACAGGCACTTTTGCAGTCTCTTGGGAAACCTGGTGGGTTAATGCACAGATGAGAGTCGAAGTTTTTGTCCTCGTTGTTGTTGATGATGATTTTTTTTGTTTGTTTGTTTTTTTGAGGTAGGGTCTCACTCTGGTCCAGGCTAACCTGGAATTAACTCTGTAGTCTCAGGGTGGCCTCGAATTCACTGCCACCCTCCTACCTCTGCTTCCCGAGTGCTAGGATTAAAGGCGTGCGCCACCACGCCCGGCTGATTTGTTTTTTAAATTATGAGAATTGAACTCAAGGCTTCACGCAGCCAAGGGTGCTACCTGTGAACTATTTCTCCAGCTTGTTTTTTGTTTGTTTGTTTTATTCTGAGGGCAGGGTCTTGCTAGTTTGTCTAGGCTGACCCTGAACTTGGGATCTTCCTAACTTGGCCTCTGGAGCAGCTGGGGTTATAGACGTGTGCCACCATGCCCTGGCCAGCTCTGCTTCTTAGGTAATCCAAGTCTCATTGCCTCGGTTTAAAGTGAGAAAATATCAATAAGGTGCTTAAATCAGCTCCTGTCTCACAGAATTACCTCATAATGCCGTGTGTGTGTGTGTGTGTGTGTGTGTGTGTGTGTGTGTGTTTCAAGGTAGGGTCTTGCTCTAGCCCAGGCTGACCTGGAATTAGTCTCAGGCTGTCCTCAAGCTCAAAAAAAGTCCCTGGAAGTCTCCTAGTATAGTTGTTTCTCTATAAAATTTTCACACACATATATATCTAAGAACTAGATAATGTATTAGGAAAGCACTTAGCAAAGTGCCTGGGCCCAAGTAAATGCTTCATAATACTGAAGGGGATTTCGATGTTGTTTGTATGGATGCTCCGAAGGGAACAAGAGATAGCTTATTCTGAGCCAGATCATGGATTCAGGGTGTCCTGAATGACATACTCCACTTTCACTATGGAAGCAGTTTTTTTGTTGTTGTTTTTGTTTTTCGAAGTAGGGTCTCACTCTGGCTCAGGCTGACATGGAATTCACTATGGAGTCTCAGGGTGGCCTCGAACTCACAGTGATCCTCCTATCTCTGCCTCCCGAGTGCTGGGATTAAAGGCGTGCGCCACTCCCAGTTTGGAAGCAGTTTTTTATTGTCACAGAACAAAAGACAGTCATAGATTGCCAGATGTGGTGGCACATGCTTTTTGTCCCAGCACTCAGGAGGCAGAGGTAGGAGGATTGCTGTGAGTCTGAGGCCAGCCGGAGTGAGTTCTAGCCTGGGCTAGAGTGAGACCCAACCTCAAAAAATAAAAAAGACAGTCATATGTCAATGAATTGACTAAATGTACAGGTGGTGATATCAGGTGAGCAGAGGACTCTTCTAAAGGTTCTGGATGCTCTCTGATGTCTTAGCTTTTGGGCTGGTGGAAGCTAGTGATCTACTAAATGCTCAAAAGGATGTTAGGTGAGTTACAGAGGTGACCCATAGGGCTGGGAAATGGCTCAGTGGTTAAAGGCATTGTCTTATAAAGCCAGGTTTGATTCCCTAGTACCCACATAAAGCCAGATGCACAAAGTGGCACATGCATCTGGAGTACATTTGCAGTGGCAAGGGGCCTGGCATGCCTAATCTCTCCCTCCCCCCTTTCTCCTTGCAAATAAATAAAGGCAAATAAAAATAGAGAGGTGGCTGATAAACAGCTACAAAGGAACTAAACATAGCTTAAGATTATTTTTAAATTATTTTTATTTACTTATTTTCAAGGAGAAAGAGAGAGAATGAGCGTGCTAGAGGTTCTTGCTACTGCAAATGAATTCCAGACACGCGTGCCACTTTGTGTATCTGACTTTATGTGGATAGCAGGGAATTGAATCCAGGCTGTCAAGTTCTGCAAGCAAGGCCCTTAACCACTGGACCATCCCTCCAGCCCTCAAAGATCATTGTTGCTCTTGATCTAGAACATTCCAATTCTCCATAGTCATGAAATTCTGCTCGGTCTGCAGAACCGTTAGCGTAGATATGATACTGGGGTTGTTCAGGGTGGAGGAGAGCGTCAGTTCGTACTTCTTGTGCAGAAAGGTATTTATCGAGGGCTTTTGTGTCTAACATGCATCCAATGATCACTTATTTAGTGTCCTGGTTGCTGGAACTTGTACATATAAGACATGGGATTGCTCCATTGGACAAATGCGTAGCCAAATCAAAGAATAAGCTCCAAAACAATGTTAAAAGATGTGTCTGTATTATTTAAACTTAAGAAAAGGTTTAGAGGGCTGGAGGGATGGCTTAGTGGTTAAGGTGTTTGCCTGCAAAGCCAAAGGACCTTGGTTCAATTCTCCAGAACCCACGAAAGCCAGATGTACATGGGTGGCCCACGCATCTAGAGTTTGTTTGCTGGAGGCCCTGGTGCACCCATTCTCTCTCTGCCTCTTTCTCTCTCTCTCTCAAAGTTAAAAAAAAAAAAAAGTTTAGAGAGATTTTATTAGCTTTTAAAAAAAGGGCTAGAGAGATGGCTTAGTGGTTAAGGCACTTGCCTGCAAGGCCAAAGGGCCCAGGTTCAATTCCCCAGGACTCATATAAGCCAGATGCACAAGGTGGTGCATGCGGCTGGAGTTCATTTGCAGTGGCTAGAGACCCTGGCACACCCATCTCTCACTCTCTCTATATGTCTCTCTCTCTCAAATAAAATAAATAAAAATTATTAGATTGAAAGAAGGAAAGAGAAAAAAAAAAAAAAGAAGGAAAGAGGAGAGATTATGAAGAGCTCCTGCCCATGAGAAGGCAAGAGAGGGCAGAGCCCCCTAAACTGTATTTTCTGTCAGTGCTCTCTTCTTTTTAATAAAATATTTTATTTACTTATTTATTTGAGAGGGAGAGAGAGAGAACATGGGCATGTCAGGGCATCTAGTCACTGCAAACAAACTCCAGATGCATGTGCTACCTTGTGAATTGAACCTGGGTCCTTTGGCTTTGCAGGCAAGTGCGTTAACCACTAAGCCATCTCTCCAGCCCTCCTGTCAGTGTTTTCTGACGGGAAGATTCTCTTCCAGCTTCATAATGACTCAGAAGACATATATTCAAATAATGCTTTGCCGTTCAAAGAAGAAGGTATGCGCTTATCTCAAAAATGTAATCATTCAAAGGCTGTTAAATTCTTCTTAGTAGTTTGAATGTTGGCAAATCTTGAGCATTTTCAGGTTGGGTAGGATGCTTGGGAAACAACTGAATGTCATTCAGGTTCGTGTCTGAGGAGAAATGTGACAGAAAGCTCCGTTTCTTAATCTGTGGGGTCACATATGGGATCACAAATCCCTTTGGCAATAGTGTAAGGTTTGTGAGTGTGTGATGACTGCACAGAATAAAACGGAGCACGTAATAAAGTCACGGAGGTTCTGGCAGCCCTGGCCCATGCTGCGTTGTGTGACGTGGCTGCAGCCTTAGTTCTGAGCGTAGCTCACGCGCACGTCATGCGGTGCATGCTGTCACACCACGCGACGCCAGTGAACACTGCCCGAACACCTCAGCTCAGACTCGACGCTGCTGCAAGTTGTGAACTGCAGTGTTTCTATTGTGTGTACAGTTTTCTGCTCTTAAGAAACATAATAGCTTAATTAAACAAAGACTTTTAAAAATATTTTATTTTTATTAGTTTATTTATTTGACAGAGAAAGAGAGAGAATGGGCACGACAGGGCCTCCAGCCACTGCAAATAAAATCCAGACATATGTGCCCTTTGTACATCTGGCTAACATGGATCCTGGGGAATTGAACCTGGGTCCTTTGGCTTTGTAGGCAAGTGCCTTAACCACTAAGCCATCTCTCTAGCCCCAAAGACTTTTTAATATTCTCCATCATCACCCCTCACTAAATAAGTATTCCAAGTTAGTATATCTTTGGATTATTCTGTTTTAGAATGTTTGATTGCCTAGCATGCTTGAGGCCCCTGGATTCAATCTTTTGTACAACGAAACAAAAACAACAACAAAACTTGCTATTTAAATTGCTGATTTAGGTTTCATTAAAAAAAAAAAAAATGAGCTGGGCGTGGTGGCGCACGCCTTTAATCCCAGCACTCAGGAGGCAGAGGTAGGAGGATCGCCATGAGTTCAAGGCCACCCTGAGACTATACAGTGAATTCTAGGTCAGCCTGGTCTAGGGTGAAACCCAACCTCAAAAAAACACACACACAAAAAAAAAAATCATTAAAGGAGTTTTGGTTTAGGATTAAGGCAGAATTTCCAGTAATTCCTGAGATGGCCCACAAGCAAGTTTGAGTGTATGCCCTCCATAGACTGAGGTGTCGTGTTCAGCTCGTAACTTGGATGTGCAGCAGCCTGGCTAGAGGAGGTGTCACTGGGGTCCAGCCCTGAGATGTGTTTGGGGTGGGTCTGATTTCCAGCAAAGGTGTGAGAGGGCCCTGTGAGCTCTGGCGGGGGTTGCTGCCGGCTGCAGAGGGCTTCTCTCTGCTTGGATGTGTGGCAGTAGCTTCTTTCACCACCAGTGAAATTTTCTGCCTGGATCTGTAAGCCTGATAGAAATCCCTTCCTCCCCTAAACTACACCAGGTTTGGGTGGTCGGCATGGCAAACGTGAAGCTGTCTACACAGCCCTAAACATACTTGGGCTGTTTGGGCTACATATTTATGCAATGTGACATCCTCCACATGGATGATTATAAAATCACAATATTGGGCTGGAGAGGTGGCTTAGCGGTTAAGTGCTTGCCTGTGAAGCCTAAGGACCCTGGCTCGAGGCCCCACCCCCCAGAACCTGCATAAGCCAGATGCACAAGGGGGCACATGCATCTGGAGTTCGTTTGCAGTGGCTGGAGGCCCTGGCGCGCCCATTCTCTATCTATCTGTCTCTTTCTCTTTCTGTCTGTCTGTCACTTTTAAATAAATAAATAAGTAAAAAATTAAAAATAAATAAATAAAATCACAATATTGATGAACTCTGAGAAACACTGGAGATGCTCTTCATCCTACAGCTTCAATTAATTAACCAAGAGCTAATTCTTGGGGCCAAGGATGTGACTCAGTAAAGTGCTTGTCTAGCATGCACACAGACCTGGATTCAACCTCCAGCACTGCACACATTGAGTATGGTGGTCCACCCCAGGAATCCCAGCACTCAGAAGGTAGAGGCAGGAGGGTCAGAAGTTCAAGATCAACCTCAGCTACTTGGCAAGTTCAAGGCCAGCCTCTGGGCTGCATGAGACCCTATCTAAAAAAGTTTTAAAAAGCACATCCATCTCATTAGTATACAATTTCTTGCATCTTTTTTTTTTTTTTCCAGATAGTGTTTCACTCTAGCCCAGGCTGACCTGGAATTTACTATTTGGTCTCAGGATGGCCTTGAACTCATAGTAAAGGGATTAAAGGCATGCCCCACTATGCCCAGCTTTCTTTTATATAATTTTTAAATTATTTATTTATTTGTTTACTGGAGAGAGAGAGAGAGAGAGAGAGACGGTGGGGAGGGGGCAGATAGAATGGGCATGCCAGGACTTCCAGAAACATTGCAAACAAATTCCAGTCACATGTGTCATGCCTTATGCATCTGGCATGGATGGGTCCTGGGAAATCGAACCTGGATCCTTAACCTTCACAGGCAAATGCCTTAACTGTTAAGCCATCTCCTCAGCCCTCTTTTATCTTTAATAAATGGTAAGATTATATGTATACTAAAGAATTATTTCAATGTTATTTATTTATGAAAGAGTAAGAATGAGCACACCAAGGTCTCTTGCAATGCAAATGAATTCCTGACATATGCGTCACTTTGCACGTGGGTACTGGGGAACTGACTCATGGGCTGGCAGGCTTTGCAAGCAAGCACCTTTAATTGTTGAGCCATCTCCCCAGGTCTAAGAAGTGAGTTTCTTGGAGGATGAGAGAGATCGCTTAGTGGATAAAGTGATGTCTGTGCAAGCATGATGGCCTGAGTTGAATCTCCAGCACCCATGTAAAATGCTGGACAGGGCAGCTTGCTCTTACAATTCAGCTGGGGAGGTGGACACAGAGGATCCCTGCAGCTCTCTGGCTAGCCAGTCTAGCCTAATTGGTTAGTTCTAGGCCAGTGAGAGACTTATGTCTCAAAAAGATACAGAGGCTGGGTATGGTGGTAGACACCTTTAATTCCAGCCCTCAGAAGGCAGAGGTAGGAGGATCTCTGAGTTTGAGGCCAATGTGAGATTACACAGTGAATTCCAGCCCAGCCTGGATAGAATGAGACCATATCTCAAACAACCAAAACAAAAATATGGACAATGTTCCTAAGAATAGCACCAAGGTTGTCCTTTGCATGTCCTCCACATGCATGTGAACACGTGCACACACACAAACATGCAAATACACACATGCATGCACACCATACACCCAAAATAAAACTTCCTTATGGTTTGTCATATCAGTGATTTGTCTATATATTGTATGTATTTATATCCCCAGAGCCATGTAAAAATTTCTCAGGTGAAAAGGGGTCACAAGGGAAAAGTTTTAAAAGCCCTGATGCAGAGCAGAACAGTGTTAAAATGGATCCAAGGGCTGGAGAGATGGCTTAACAGTTAAGGCGTTTGCTTGCAAAGCCGAAGGACCTCGTTTCGATTCCCCAGGACCCATGTAAGCCAGACACATGCATCTGGAGTTCATTTGCAGTGGCTGGAAGCCCTGGCGCAACCATCCTCTCTCTCTCTCCCCCTCCCTCTGTCCCTCTCTCAAATAAATAAATAAAATTTAAAAAAAAAATGGATCCAGTATAAGGAGTGACAGGAAGCAAGGACACCAGCTCTTGAGTATGGGAGAGGCAGTTCTGGAGTTCCCAAGAGCAGCTGAGTCAGAAGGCCCTTGCTCTGCCCATCTTCCTGCAGCCCCCGCCCCTCCTCCATCCTCACACTCTGAAACGAAAGAGTCCTTTGGTAAAAGAGCAGATAGCTTTAGCACAGGAATGCAGCGCTTTGCTCTCCTGGCACTTGAATGGAGTTGCTTGTCTCTCATCTAAATAGAGCCACATGCAGACAGAGTTGCTCTCTCACTGGACATCCTGCTGTTTCCTACCTTAAAGTCATCTTCTTGAATTCCAGGTCAGCCTGGGGTAGAGTAAGACCCTACCTCAAAACAAACGAAAAAGTTATCTTCCACAAATTTTTCTAATCACTGAACATTTGTTGAAGCCTGTTATGTGCCAGGCATTCCATTGGCTCCTGCCAGGGACATAAGAGCATCACATCCTGTCTCTGATCCTGACCCTGTGGCATTTGCTGTGAACAGTAGAATCTTTACAGGGCCATTCGGGATGAGGGAAGCAGATGTCTTTTGCTATTTCGTCCCAGAAGGCAGAGCTCACTGCTGAGGTGGTCAGGGAAGGAGTTGGAGGTAGCGGGCTCTTCCCGGAGGCTTGACAGGTTGGGGAGGATCTGGGAAGCTGAACAGAAGCGCTGCAGTTACCTTCTCATTGCTGAAACAAACACCCAACCAGAAGCTGCTTGTAGGAGGAAAGGGTTGATTTCAGGCTTACAAATTCCAGGGGAAGCTTCATCATGGCGGAGGAAGCTGGCTTACTTCATCATACATCCACAGCAGAGAAAGAAAACAGCCAGTCAGGTGTGGTGGTGCATGCCTTTAACCCCAGCATTTGGGAGACAGAGGTAAGAGGATCACTGTGAGTTCAAGGCCAGCCAGGGATTATACAGTGAGTTCCACGTCAGCCTGGGCTAGAGTTAGACCCTTCTTTGAAAAAAAAAAAAAACAAGAGCCAGGCGTGGTAGTGCACACCTTTAATCCCAGCACTCAGGAGGCAGAGGTAGGAAGATCTCCATGAGTTCGAGGCCATCCTGAGACTACATAGTGAATTCAGGTCAGCCTGGGCTGGAGTGAGATTCTACCTTGGAACCACACACACACACACACACACACAACAAACAGCCAGTGCTCAAGTTGTCTCAGAACACACACACCTTAGGGCTAGACTCAAGATCCCCCTTGACACACCTCCTCCAGCAGGGCTGTACCTCCCAAGTAGGAAACTTAATCACAAACACCTGAGTCTATGTGGACATTTTACATTCAAACCACCAGAGGAAATATCAGGAGGGTCAGGAAAGCAAATCTAGGATGAAGATTAGTCCTCTTGTTCCCACTTGACCAACCCTTTTTGACAAGGACTTGAACTTGGTCTCCAAGCAAAGGCTTCCACCCCCATCACCCCCAACTCTGCTGGCCTGACGATTGTATGAAGATTCTATTGGTTACAAGCGACTAGAGACTCAATTCAGACTAACTGAAGCAAAAATCATGTGTTCTAACTGTAAAGCCCAAGTGTGAAGGCACCTTATTTTGTACAGAATTGGGGTGCAACTGATGCTAGGGGCTCTCTTCTCTCTGAGATGTACTGTTGAGGCTGTCCTGGGTTAAGAGGCAAGAAGATAGCAGCTGGCAATCCTACACTCCTGCCTTTTCACCTAAGTAACTCCGTTAGGATGTAGGGAAGTTTCTCTCAACCTCTTCACAGAATCTCAATAAAGCAGCTAAAATAGATTCACTGACAGAATCCCAAAGGTGTCTGTTATGCGGAATCTCTGCTGTATTATGCCGGAACCTAATCTCTATTATGGACCTTTCAGATAGATATTGGTTCCTGCTTCCTCCCAACCCACTGGCTAGACTCTCTTCTCAAGAAAACAGTAAGCTAACAGGAGAGCCTGTGTGCCCATCCTAGGGCACTGTGGAAGTGTGGCACCTGGACTGGCATCCAGGAAGGTGTGTGATCAGGAAAGTCATCAGATGGGAAGAGGTTTTAGACTGGCCCATTATGTGGATTTGGCCTTAGCAGGTGAGCAGGGCAGACAAAACTCACTTAAAGGAGTTGGGCGACTTCTGAACTATAAATGTCACACTCAGGAACAGCAAGACGTCAAAGCCTAGGACTTCCCTGGACTCATATTAAGCAGGGAACGAAGGTATTTTCCAGACTGCATATTCTCTGCTTTTGAATTTTTAATAGGCAGTGAGCTCTGAGCCTCTGACTACATGGGTAGCAGCTTTCAAAAACTTGGAATCCCAGAGGAAAATGAGAGATTCCCTGATAGCAATGCTATCAAACTTTTGCTTTTAGATATTTTATTTGTTTATTTCAGAGAGAGCAGCAGATAGAGAGAATGGACACACCAGGACCTCTAGCCATTGCAAATGAATTCCAAATGCATGTGCCACCTTGTGCATCTGGCTTACATGGGTACTGGGGAATTGAACCTGGGTCCTTTGGCTTTGCAGGCAAGTGCCTTAACCACTAAGCCATCTCTCCAGCCTCTCTCCCCCCTTTTTTATAAGGTAAGGTCTTATTCTAGCCCAGGCTGATCTGGTATTCACTATGTAGTCTCAGGGTGGCTTTAAACTTGCATCTGTCCTCCTCCCTCTGCCTCTGAGTGCTAGGACTAAAGGTGTGTGTCACCATGCCCAGCCAAACTTTCTGGGATCTTGGTAATGCTCTGTGTCTGAAATGTTCATTACAGTAGCCACTGGCCACATGTGGCTATTGAAACTTAAAATAGAGTTAGGAAGTCAGACATGGTGGCACATGTCTATAGTCCCAGCACCCAGAGGCAAAGGCAGGAAGATTACCACAAATTTAAGGCCAACCTAACCTACATAGTGATCTTGAGGCCAGCCAGGACTACATAGTAAGATTGCCTCAGAAAAGAAAAAAAACAATACTTCTAATCTCAGCACTTGGGAGGTGAAGGCAGAAGGAAAAAACATGAGGTCACCCTCAGCTAAGTAATGAGTTTGAGGCCAGCAAGGGCTACATAAGACCTGTTTAAAAAAATAATAAAAGCCGGGCGTGGTGGCACACACCTTTAATCACAGCACTCGGGAGGCAGAGGTAGGAGGATCCCTGTGAGTTCAAGGCCAGCCTGAGACTCCATAGTGAATTCCAGGTCAGCCTGGGCTAGAGTGAGACCTTGCCTTGAAAAACCAAAAAAAAAGAAAAAGAAAAAGAAAAAACATAATAAACAGGGCTGGAGAGATGGATTAGTAGTTAAGGCATTTGCCTGCAAAGCCTAAGGACCCAGGTTCAATTTCCCAGTACCCACATAAGCCAGATGCACAAGGTGGCGCATGTGTCTGGAGTTTTTTTGCAGTGGCTGGAGGACCTGGCACAGCCATTCTCTTTCTCTGCCTCTCTCTGTCTCTCTCTCAAATAAATAAATAAAATATTTTTAAAATAACCAAAACAAACAAAAACCCCAACAACAACAAAAAGAAAGAAAGGTGATTAGTGCAACTAAGGGAGCTAAGTTTTTTCATTTAATTTAATTGAAATTAATAGTCATATACAAGTTTCCTCAGTAGCCATAGTCAGCTAATGGTTATATATTAGACAGTAAACCTCAGGCAACATCCTTCCTCCACCCACCTCCAGGACTTGGAAGGAAAAGGGTGAGATAAATTGGAACGCATCCTAATCAGCTGTCCAGGGAAGGAAAGACAGATGGTGTGAACTAGGACATGAGGAAGACCTCTGGTGTCAACCTCCTTCCTAGACACAGGGACCAGCTGCTGAACTCTGGCAACGGTGTCCCAGCTTTGAGAGCCTCTGCCTGTGAAAAGGGCTTTACCAAAAGTCATCTGAGGCTACCAGGTGGCCACCAAGCCACAGTTCAGTGAGGAAGGAAATAACTTCCACACCTTCCAATAGGCCCTCAGGGAACCACCCCCATGATTGGGGAGACTCCACATCCCATGCTGTTCCCTCTCTATGGAAAGTATCACACGCTGTGTTACAGGGCCCCAGTTCTCATGCCCATTAATAGCCAGGTCCCTGAAGGATGTCGCTTCCACATGTGTTGACTGTGTGCTTTCCAGGCCCTCAGAGGAAAAGTGGAACTTATATAATTTCCTGTCCAAGAACAAGCTGTCACCTCACACAGTGGGAAACCATCCAAGGCAGATAGCAGAAGACTCCAGCCACAGTCTCCAGCCTCAAGAGGTTCTGCTCCTTGAAGAAGCGAATGGCTACTGATAACCCAGAAGAAATACAAACTAGCCCTGTATGCCAAGGCGCAATCTCAAGAATTGAAATAAATGGGGGGAGGGGCTCACAAGGCCCTGCCTTCCCATAGGATTGATAAGCAAGTTAATGGTTGCCAAGGGAGGGACATTATCTTCAATAATATTGCCGTGCTCCTGTAAATAACCCCTTCACCCGTTGTGGCCGTTTAAATGTATGTCCCCCTCTCAGATGAAACTTGTAACTTGGATCTCCAGACCCCCTGGCAGGAGGAGGTGTCACGGGGGTGGATCCTGGAGTCCACCATAAGGTGTCGCTGAGGGCGGATCTGAATTCCAACCAAAAGGTGTGTGCACAGAAGTGTGAGCTCTGGCGGGGGGGTCCCTGCTGCTTGCTCCCCTTCATGCTTGCTACTTCTGTGTTTTGTTTTCGAGGTAGAATCTCATTTTGGTCCAGGCTGACCTGGAACTCACTCTGTAGTTCCAGGCTGGCTTCAAACTCCCAGAGAGTCTCCTCCCTGTGCCTCCCAAATACATGCAAGGAGGACGTTGTGGTCATGGAGGCCCCACGTGGCTTTGCTTTTTGTTTGTTTGTTTGTTTGTTTGTTTGTTTGTTTGTTTTTCAAGATAGGGTCTCACTCTAGCCCAGGCTGACCTGGAACTCACTATGTAGTCTCAGGGTGGCCTCAAACTCACGGCGATCCTCGTACCTCTGCCTCCCGAGTGCTGGGATTAAAGGCGTGCGCCACCACGCCCAGATTTGCTTTTGGTTTGTTTGGCTGCTTGGTTGTTTCTCTTTGCTTGGATGTGTGGAAGCAGCTTCTCTCATCAGTTTCAAATAAAACCCTTCTTCCCATAAACTGCGTCTGGCTTGGATGTCCATCCCAGCAATGTGGAACCTGCCTACAACACCCATGCTCCTGTAAGCATTCCTAATTAAAAGCACTGGGTCACCAAAACCAAAGAGTGGTCATGAAGTGGAAGGTTGATGATGGGAAGTTGAAGGGATCAATAGGCATGGGAGAGGAATAAGACAAGGTAATGAATATTCAAGTGGATATGATGAAAACACATTATATATGTGTGTGACAATGTCATAAAGAAACCTACTATTATGGGGCTGGCGAGATGGCTCAGCTGTTAAAGGTGCTTATTTGCAATGCCTGCCTTCTCATGGTTCGAACCAGGTGCATAATGTGGTGCATGCCTCTGGACTTTGCAGAGGCAAGAGGCCCAGGAGTCCCCATACATACTCTCTCTAAAATAAATAAATAAACAGGACACGGTGGTGCACACCTTTAATTCCAGCTCTTGGGAGTCAGAGATAGGAGGATCACCATGAGTTTGAGGCCACCCTGAGACTACATAGTGAATTCCAGGTCAGCCTGAGCTAGAGGGAGACTCCTAACTCGAAAACAGAAAAAAAGAAAAGTAGAACCAAATAAATAAATAATATAAAAATAAAAAGAAGCCCACCATATGTAAAATTAATATATGCTAATAAAAAGAATTAAGAGCTGGGCGTGGTGGCACATGCCTTTAATCTCAGCACTCAGTAGGCAGAGATAGGAGTATCATCATGAGTTCAAGGCCACCCTGAGACTACATAGTGGGGCCAGGGAGATTTCTCAGTGGTTAAAGATGCTTGGTTGGAAAGCCTGCTGGGTTGGGTTCAATTCCTCAGAGTCCATGTAAAGCCAGTTTCACAAAGTGGTGCAAGCATCTGGAGTTTGCACTGTCAAAAGGCCTTGGGGTAGTCATACTTTCTCTCTCTCTTTTTCTCCTCACAAGTAAATAATAATAAAAAGTTTAAAGTGAGTTTGTGGGGGAAAAAAATAAGATGATTAATTCCCATAGAGTTCCAATCCCAGCTCCTCACAGCCATCAGAAACAGGATCAACCGGTTAGTATAGACAGGGCTGGGAGAAGCTCACAGCAGGAAGTCAAGGCTCTTGGTTTCCCACCAGAAATAGCTGGTGAGACCCTACTGCTGAAGACTCCATATGCTTGTGCTGCGAGGTCACCAAGAATCCAAACTGGCGCTGAGCTGAAACCACCTCCCTATAGACCAGCTGACTGAAAGCTGGAAAAAGCTATGCTGCATGCAGCCTTATGGGAGATAGAAGCCATTAGTGGTAAAAACAGTGGACACTGTAAGCCCCAACTTTGACCAACCAGGCCAAATGAGCCCAAGTGTGCAATAGTGGCATGTCTGTTAAGGGGGAAAACACCTGTTCTCTAATTGGACTAGAAGCCCACTCTGTGGGAGGGAATACATACTTGGTACTGAAAACCTAATCAAAAGCCTGTGGTGGGGAGGTCATGAGCCCTAGGAGTGTAATATCTGCTCTTGTCTGGCTAAATATTATGTTCACCAAATTGTCCTGTGATCACTTTCCTTAACGTTCATACCCACATATTAATGCTACTTTCACTTTTGGTTAGAGGAGCTTCTGTTTTCAGATGGCAGAGACCACTGGGATGACCCCACAGGCACCATAGTGCTGATAAGAAGTGACAGCAGAGTGTTCAACACTGAAACATCTCTGTCACACCCTCGAAGTCCCAAGGTCCATTGCTGAAGAGGTGGCGGAAAGAATGTAGGAGCCAAAGGATGGGTAGGACTGCTTACAGTGCAATCATCCAGACACAAATTGGCCTTGATATCCATGACATTGCAGTGCCTAACACTACCTGCACAAGACCCTCTTTTTTTTTTTTAATTTTTATTTATTTATTTGAGAGCAACAGACACAGAGAGAAAGACAGATAGAGGGGAGAGAGAGAGAATGGGCGCGCCAGGGCTTCCAGCTACTGAACTCCAGACGCATGCACCCCCTTGTGCATCTGGCTAACGTGGGACCTGGGGAACTGAGCCTCGAACCGGGGTCCTTAGGCTTCACAGGCAAGCATTTAACCGCTAAGCCATCTCTCCAGCCCTGGTTTTGGGTTTTTTGTTTTTTTTTTTTAATTATTTATTTATTTATTTGAGAGCGACAGACATAGAGAGAAAGACAGCGGAAGAGAGAGAATGGGCGCACCAGGGCTTCCAGCCTCTGCAAACGAACTCCAGACGCGTGCGCCCCCTTGTGCATCTGGCTAACGTGGGACCTGGGGAACCGAGCCTCGAACCGGGGTCCTTAGGCTTCACAGGCAAGCGCTTAACCGCTAAGCCATCTCTCCAGCCCCAAGACTCTCTTAATAGAAGAAAAAAGTGATGGCATCAAAATAAAAGAGACTAACAGAGAGAGGGAGGGGATATGACGGAGTGTGGATTTGTGAAGGGAAAAGTGGGGGAGGAGAGGGAATTATCATGGTTCATTGTCTGTAAGTATGGACGATGTCAATAAAAAAAAAGTGGAAAACCAGCGGGGCATGGTGACGCACGCCTTTAATCCCAGCACTCGGGAGGCAGAGGTAGGAGGATCGCGGTGAGTTCGAGGCCACCCTGAGACTACATAGTGAATCCAGGTCAGCCTGAGCTAGAGTGAGACCCTACCTTGAAAAAAAAAAGTGGAAAACCAATGCACTATGTTCACATAGGTGTGACTGTGTCAATGCCTTTCACTCTGTGTGACAGCATCGCCTTCCGTCTTTGGGGAGCCACTGTCACAGGGTCACGTGCTTTCATCAAGGGTGGGGAACAGCTGGCTTTACAGGTATGTCATGAATATGAGGGGCAAATGTTTACACAGATTCCTCACAGCGAAAACAACAATACAATCAGGGCTGAGATTCTGGACAATATAGCTTCCTAAACAAGACCAACTGTTGCCAGTGTGGGAAGGGCCCTTGTGACCCACCCAAACAAAACCTTCCTGTCCCGCTGGCCTCTCTAATTACTGATGCCCTCCTGGGCTGTTAAATCCGGCCCTCAACACATATTCCCAGGAAGGCCACCCCACTAAGTGGCAGACACCTCAGTTCAACCCGCTTTATCAGATCGCTTCCTTCCTGTGTGTCAGGAAGGGTGAGCCTGCTCTGATAAGCGCGGAGCACCAGGAGCTCAGGCAGGTGGGGCTGTTCCCTGATTTCCAGCGCTGCCGGGTAGCAACTGAGCTTTCCTCGTCTTGCTTCCACTGCCACCAGGGGCAAAGAGCTCGCCCAGGCTCACCTAGGCTGATGCCAGGCAGCAGTGGGGAAGCCTGAAATGCCACTGTGGTTCCAGGTGTGCCAGCATCTGCCCTGAGGGCCTCCACCTGCCCAGGCCAGGTGAGGGAAGAGAATAAGGAGGTGAAAAGAAAACCAGGTGGTGAGGGGGGGAAAGAGTTTGGGGTGACTCCAGGGAAACCTAGGTGGGCTTTAGAAAAGAAGAGCCCAGGAGGGCTGGAGAGATGGCTCAGTGGTTAAGTCACTTGCCTAGGAAGCCTAAGGACTCATGTTCAGTTCCTCAGTAAGCACATAAGCCAGATGCACGGGGGGCCCATGTGTCTGGGGTTCTGTTTGCAGTGACTAGAGGCCCGGACACGCCCATTCTCTCTCTCTCTCTATATATATATAAAAGAAGAGCTGAGGAGTATGCTACTTTCTGCGTCAAAACGCTGGGCTTGCCTAAGCTGAGGAATGTTCTTTCTACACTCACATTCTTTATTTTTATTTTTATTTTATTTTATTTTGTAGGGTCTCACTCTAGCTCAGGCTGACCTGGAATTCAATGTGTAGTCTCAGGATGGCCTCGAACTCATGGCGACCCTCCTATCTCTGCCTCCCGAGTGCTGGGATTAAAGGCATGGGTAGGACTGCTTACAATGCAATCATTCAGACAGAAATTGGCCTTGATCTCCATGACCTCACAGTGCCTAGCACTACCTTCACAAGACCCTTATTATGGGAGGAAAAGATAATAACATCAAAGTAAAAGAGAGACTAACAGAGAGAGAGAGGGGATATGATGGAGTGTGGATTTGTGAAGGGAAAAGTGGGGGAGGGGAGGGAATTATCATAGTTTATTGTCTGTAAATATGGAAGCTGCCAATAAAACAAAAGTTAAAAAAAATAAAAATAATAAAAAAAGACTAGCTGGTTTCCTTTATTGGGACCTCAACTGAAGCTGGCCCACTAAAGTGAAAGAGAGGTATCACCAACCAGAGGATACCAGACTGCTGGATTAGCAAGGGGAGAAACAGGCTTTTGGTGGATAACATTTGGTAGCTCTCCATTAACCACAGGCCTGGTTTCAAAAGCTGTTCTTTTTCTTGTGTGCAAACATCTTGACTTTGTACATACTAGGCTTATGCGTCATGACTTAAGCCAGGAACTGTAGGTGGTGTCATCGTCTTGCTAAAGGACATTTAGTGCTTGGGTCATAAACTATGGAGTCCGTCCTGTTGCTGGTGTCATCATCTCACATAAATGTCCTGGCTTTGTGGTGTGGTTTGGGCCTTATGATAAGGCTGAAGGACCGTAGACGTTCGGGCTACCATGGAAACACAAGGCAAGACAAAAGAAATACACGCACGCCTTTCATCCCAGCACTCTGGAGGCAGAGGTAGGAGGATTGCCATGAGTTTGAGGTCACCCTGAGACTCCAGAGTGAAGTCCAGGTCAGCCTGGGCTCGAGTGAGACCCTACCTTGAAAAACTGAAAAAAAAAAAATTAGTTCCACTGGGCAATAGGCCAAGTTAGCCCTGTATTACAGTGTTGGACCACATATTTCTCTCTCTCTCAAAATTTTAATTAGGGCTGGAGAGATGGCTTAGCGGTTAAGGTGCATGCCTGTATAGCCAAAGTACTCAAGTTCAATTCTCCAGGTCCCACATTAGCCAGATGCGCAAGGGGGCGCATGTGGTCTGGAGCTTGTTGGCAGTGGCTAGAGGCCCTGGCACGCCCATTCTCACTCTCTCTCTGTCTCAAATAAAAATAAATAAATAAATCTTTAAAAAAATTATTTGTGTATGTGTGCATATATGTATGTATGTGTGGTGGTTTGAATTAGGTGTCCCCCATAAAATCATGTGTTCTGAATGATTGGTGCCCAGCTGATGGCAAGTTGGGAGGTAGAGCCTTGTTGGAGCCAGTTCCCTTACTAGAGGTTGGCTCACTCTCCTGCTGCTGTTTTCCACCTGCTGTGGCAGAGGTGACGTCCAGCCTCTGCTCATCACATCCTCCCCCTGCCTTCGTGGAGCTTCCCCTTGAGACCGTAAGCCAAAATACACCCTTTTCTCCCATCAGCTGCTTCTGGCCGGGTGCTTTGTGCCAGCAATGAGAAGGTGACTGCAACAACGTCATGGCCACATGTATACCACAGCATTCATGTCAAGGACAGAGGACAACCTCAACGGGTCTGCCCTCTCCTTCCACCTTCTTTGAGACAGGATCTCTCTTGTTATTTTTCCACTGCAAATGTCTTGATATAGAGGGGTTGGAGAACAGATGCGTGGGTCACGTCGTGTCCAGCTTTTACATGAGTGCTAAAGAGGATAAAACTTGAGTCCCCAGACTCACAAACAAGCGCCTTTAACTGCTGAGCTATGTCCCCAGCCACTGGACAAACACTTCCCCAATGATCACTATGTCTACATGCAGGGCCAAATGAATGGGACTGGAAAGCTGAAGCAGGAGGGGCCGGACACAACATACAAACTTCGATGTCAATCAAGCCTTTTATCCTGTTTTAATCATCCAGCAGATGCCTATAGGCTCTAGTAAAAAGTGCTTTTAGCAAAAGCAGCCTTCAGCTTGGCATGGCGGCACATGCCTTTAATCCCGGCACTCGGGAGAGAGAGGTAGGAGGATCACTGTGAGTTCGAGGCCAGCCTGAGACTCCATAGTGAATTCCAGGTCAGCCTGGGCTAGAGTGAGACCCTCCTACCTCAAAAAACAAAAACAAAACAAAAAACATCCTTCAACTGTCCACAGAGCAACCTAGACATTTGTTATCTTAACCCATCAGAGTTCTAGCCTTGTGGGCTGGAGAGATGGCGTAGCGGTTGAGCGCTTGCCTGTGAAGCCTAAGGACCCTGGTTCAAGGCTCGGTTCCCCAGGTCCCACGTTAGCCAGATGCACAAGGGGGCGCACGCGTCTGGAGTTCGTTTGCAGAGGCTGGAAGCCCTGGCACGCCCATTCTCTCTCTCTCCCTCTATCTGTCTTTCTCACTGTGTCTGTCGCTCTCAAATAAATAAATTAAAAAAAATTTTTTTTAATAAAAAAAAAAAAAAGAGTTCTAGCCTTGTGACCTAACCTGGTGCTGAGTGACAGAGTTGTTGAGAGGGTACAAAGATAGAAACACACATCAGGCTTCTAACAGGTAGCAGGTTAAGTGCTCAGTTTGTCCTCTGTCCCCTCGGTGTGATCCCTACTTATTTCAGTGTCCATTTTACAATACTTGCATTGACACGTCCGTGGGTAATAACTGCAGCTTTGTTTGACATAGGAAAAGACTGGAAGCAACCTAAACGTGCCATCCATCTAGAACTGGTTAAATAAATGATGTAATTCCATATAATGGAATTCACTGTGGCCACATGAAACAATGAGGAAGCCTTTTGGGCACTGCTACTGTAGAACATTCTCCAAGATACATGGTCAAGTGGGAAAGGCACACAACAGTTAGGAGAGAATATGACCATGTATGGGAAAAAGGAAGAATAGTATATACTTATATAGTCATTTGGGTATGTGAAAGTCTCTCCTATTAGAATACAAGCATCTGAGCTGGGTGTGGTGGCACATGCCTATAATTCCAACCCTGGGGAGGCCGAGGTGGGAGAATCACAAGTTTAAGACTTACCTGAGCTACAGTGAGACTCTGTCTCAAAAAAGAAAACAAGCTAGGTGTGGTGGCACACACCTTCTACCCCAACACTTGGGAGGCAGAGATATGAGAATTGCTGTGAGTTTGATGCCAGCCTGGGACTACAGAGTGACTTCAGGTTCAATGATGGCTTGAGTGAGACCCTACCTCAAAAAGAGAGAGGGAGAGAGAGAGAGAGAGAGAGAGAGAGAGAGAGAGAGAGAGAGAGAGAAAACAGGCTGGAGAAATATCAGCAGTTAAAAGCACTTGCTTGTAAAGCCTGCTAGCCTTGGCTTAGCTCTCTGGCACCCATGTTATAGCCAGATGCAAGTGATGCAAGCCAGGCACGGTGGGGCACGCCTTTAGTTCCAGCATTTGGGAGGCTGAGGTAGGAGGATCATTATGATCAGTCAGCTGGGGCTAGGGCAAGACCCTATCCCAAAAATACACAAGGAAAAAAAAGTGGTACATATGTCTGGTGCCCATCTGTAGCTGCAAGAGACCCTGGCATGCCTATACACACACACAAATAAGTAAATAAAATTTAAAAAAGAAAAAAAGGCCAGGCATAGTGGCACATGCCTTTAGTCCCAGCACTTTGGAGGTAGACATAGGAGGATCACCATGAATTTGAGGCCACTCTGAGATTCCAGGTCAGCCTGAGCTAGAGTGAAACCCTACCTTGAAAAAGAAAAGCAAAACAAACAAACAAACAAAAAAATCTTAAGAAAAAACTTTGAATAAAGAGGGGGCGGAGAAGAAAGGAAGAAGAGGAAGGAACTGAAAGGACAGGAAATGAGGGGCTAGGGAGATGGCTCAGCAGGTTAAAGGCTCTTGCTTGCAAAGCCCGCTGGCTCAAGGTTCTATTTGATTTCCCAGTAACCACGTAAAGCCAGATGCACAAAGTGCACGTGCCTTGGGTTCATTTGTAAGAGGCCCCGGCACACCCACACACTCTCTCAAGCACACAAATAAAAATATTCACACAGGACAGGAAATGAAAGGAGATAAGAAATATGAGAATCCTGAAATGGTTGTGGAGATTGAGTTTTGAATAACGTGGCCATGGTACCGCGGTGGTTTGAATGTAAACCGTCCCCGTAGACTCATGTGTTTGAATCCTTGATCCCCAGTTGGTGGTGCTGACAAGGGAGGATGTGGCACCTCCAGGAGAAGGGGGCTCACGGGGGTGGGCCTTGGGGTGTTACAGCCTTGCTCGCTGTTCTCCCTCCCTACTTCCTCCTGGCTGATGTGATGCTTAACTTGCTCCCGCCATGCTTTGGTTGCCATGGTGAACACCTTCCCTTGAAAATAAGCTGGAAATAAACTTTTTGCTTCTTTAAACTGCCTCTGCTCAGGTATTTTGTCCCAGTAATGAGAAGGTAATTGATATGCTTACTTGTTTTTGGTTTTTAATTTTATTTGAGAGTACGGGCTAGAGAGATGATGGCTCAGAAGTTAAAGGCACTTGCTTGCAAAGCCTGATGGCCTGGGTTCAGGCCTCCAGTGCCCATGTAGATCCAGGTGCACAAAGTATCACATGTATCTGGAGGTCATTTGCAGTGACAGGAGGCCCTGGCGTGCCCATTTTCTCTTTCTCCCCACCTTTCCCAAATAAATAGACAAATAAGTATTTTAAAAAGAGATAGTGTGTGTAGGGGTGCACCAAGCTCTCTTTCCACTGCAAACAAGCTCCAGAGTCATCTGCCATTTTTGCATCTGGCTTTACGTGGATGGGTACTGGGGAATTAGAACCTGGGCCAGTAAGCTTTGCAAGCAAATTCTTCTAACCATTGAGCCATTTCCCAAGCCCTATTGTTATTTATTTTAAGATGTCAATCAGCCAGGTGTGGTGGAGCACACCTTTAGTCCCAGCACTCGGGAAGGATCTGAGGATTGCTGTGAGTTCAAGGCCAGCCTGGGCTACAGAGTGAGTACGAGGTTAGCCCGGGCTAGAGGGAGACCTTGCCTTGAAAACAACATCAAATTTAAATAAGGGGCTGGAGAGATGGCTCAAGGATTGTGTGTGCTTCCTGCACAAATGTGGGGGCCTGAGACTGCCTGAGTTAGGATCTCCTGAACCCACATAAACAGCTGGGTGTAGCCACACACAACTATAACCCCAGTGCTGTGGGGAGTGAAGACCAGAGGATGACGGGGCCTTACAAAACAGCGCAGTCTGGAGTCAAACAGGTGGTTGAGTAATGGAGGAGGGAGGCCACTTGATGCTCTCCTCTGGCCCCCACAGGCAAGTGCGCAGGGTGCCACGTCAGCCCATGCTTATGCAACCCCTCACCTCACATCACACGTACTATGCTTACACAAAAGATGTAGATAATCTAGAGCTTTGAAATAAGCAACAACAAATGCCTCATTTATGCCAATCAATTCCTTCTTTCTTTTTTCTTCCTTCTTTCCTTTCTTTCTTTCTTTCTTTCTTTCTTTCTTTCTTTCTTTCTTTCTTCCTTTCTTTTTGGCAAGAGAGGGTCTCAATATCTAGCCATAGCTGGCCTCAAACTCATGATCCACCTACTTCAGCTTCCCAGGTGCTGGGATGTTAGGCAGTAACAGCCACATTTGGAAAGACTTTTTTTAAATGCACTATTTATTTATTTTCGAGATAGAGCCTCACTCTAGCCCAGGTTGACCTATGTAGTCTTAGGATGGCCTCCAACTCATGGTGATCTTCCTATCTCTGCCTTCCAAGTGTTGGGATTAAAGGCATGTGCCACCATGCCTGACTGACATTTTTGTTTGTTTTTTCAAGGTAAGGTTTCACTCTAGCCCAGACTGACCTGGAACTTACTTACAATGTAGTCTCAGGTGGTCTCGAACTCATGGTGATCCTCCTACCTCTGCCTCCCAAGTACTGGGATTAAATTTGTGCAACACCATGCCCACCTGAACGTATTTTTGTTTTGTTTTGTTTTGGTTTGGTTTTTCGAGGTAGGGTCTCAATATGGCCCAGGCTGACCTGGAATTCACTCTGTAGTCTCAGGGTGGCATTGAACTCAAGGCGATCCTCCTACCTCTGCCTCCTGAATGATGGGGCTAAAGGCGTGTGCCACCAAGCCTAGCTCCTGAATGTATTTTTTAAAAAATATTTTATTTAAGAGAAAGAGGCAGATAGAGAGAATAGACATGCCAGGGCCTCCAGTCACTGCAAGAAAATGGATGGATCTAGAAAGGAGTATAGTTAGTGAGGTAACCCAGGCCCAGAAAGCCAAATGCATCATATGTGGATCCTCGCCACAAATGCTTAGACTTATGTGTTACTTGGGGTAAAAATCGGCAGCAGAGGCCAGCCAGCCAGGAAGGGGATCTAAGGGAGGGAGGAGTGGGGAGGACTTCAGGAGACGGTATTGTATGTGTATAAGTAGATGAACCTGGAAAGAAAGCCAGAGGCTCTGCGTGGGGGTGGGGGACTAGATGAGCACCCCTGGGCCTGGAGCTGCTCAGTGCTGGCACCCCTTAGGCATGGGCCCAGGAACAACCTTCTCATCCCTAGGAAAGGCCTCCCTGGACCCTCCAGACCAGATGAACGGGAGCTTGTTAGGTGAGGTGAGCAGTAAGTGACTTGCAGACTGAGGTACAGCTGGATAGAAGAGTCCACAATCACTCCCCCAGAAGACACCATGTGGACATAAAGACCAACGTCAACGTGGTGTATCTACAAGCCAAGGAGCACCCATGATTGCCAACAGACACCCAGCGACCCAGAGAATAGATTGCTCTCCCAAGCTCTCCGAAGGGACCACCCTGCACCATCTCTGATCTTGGACCACTACACCCCCAGAAGCACCCCAGGTTTGACGCCTAGGCAAGCAGCAGAGCTGCTAGAACACAGTGGTGAAAACGTGCTCTGAGCTTGGCTCGGGCTCCACCATCTGGCTTTGTTGCTGTGGGCAGACCCTCTAGAATGTCCCAGAACAAGGTGAGCTCCAGGGCCCAGCAGTCTCCAGCGTTGGCTGTGTTCCACCATGTGTGCTGAGGGTTCAGTAATCCATGTCATGGTTGTCATTAAGACACAGTGGTTTGGGTCTGGAGAGATGACTCAGCCTCTAAAGGAGCTTGCTTGCAAAGTCTGAGGTCCTGGGTTCGATTCTCCCAGTGTTCACCTAAAGCCAGATGCAAAAGTGGCACAGGCATTTGGAGTTTGTAGTGGCAGGAGGCACTGGCATGCCCATACTCTCTCCCTGTCTGTCTCTTTCTTGCATAAATAAATAAATATATATATTTTTTATTATTATTTTTTTATTTGAGAGAGACAGACACAGAGAGAAAGACAGATAGAGGGAGAGAGAGAGAATGGGCGCGCCAGGGCTTCCAGCCTCTGCAAACGAACTCCAGACGCGTGCGCCCCCTTGTGCATCTGGCTAACGTGGGACCTGGGGAACCGAGCCTCGAACCGGGGTCCTTAGGCTTCACAGGCAAAGCTTAACTGCTAAGCGATCTCTCCAGCCCAAATATATATTTTTAAAAAGAAAAGAGCCTCTATCAAAATTCTGATGACAAAACTACCTTCATCTTGCATAGAGACGAAAGACAAGATGCCAGGCGAGGAAAGAGAAGCAAAACCCACGCTGGGGAGGGCCTGATGTGCCAGGCACTGTAGCCCAGGGGGACCCCGGTATCCACCAATGGGGATGAAGGATGAGGGTACAGAATGAAAGATAAGATAGGGAGCTCAAAGGAAGGGATACCCAGACTCTAAGCCACCAGGCTCCCTCCCTGCCACAGCCACTAGCTGAGGAGGCACCTTGTGGGGGCGGAGGGAGTGCAGATCATAAACATTTCAGCCAGTGAAGCCGGAGTCACCCGACCCACAATAAAGAGCCTTTCTGCCCTGGTGTAGAGAGGGCATTGTGTGTGGTTGCTGCGTCCTGAGACTTGTGGCGTTCTTCAGTTCGCAGAAAGGCCTGATTGTCTTGGTTTGCCCCCGTGGCCTGGGGCTGCCTCCAGCACATCACAGCCAACACATAGCAAGCAAAGAGACAGCCACTCTCTGGAGACTGGGGCCCCTGTGAGCCTCAAGACTTAGTCACTCTGAGGGGCCAGGGTAGTAAAGGAAGCAAGGCAGAGCTTTGGGATGAAGGTAAGTCAGAGCTGTGGAACCATTTCCAGGGCTCCAGGATGGAGCCTCACAAAACCCACATCTACAAGGTGTGTTGGGCTGGGGAGATGGTGCAGTGGTTGAAGGCCTTTGCTTACCAAGCCTTCTAGCATGGGTTCAGTTCCCCAGTACCCTTGTAAAGGCAGATGCTCAAAGTGTGCATGTGTCTGGAATTTATTTGCAGTGGCAAGAGGCCCTACCCTATCACTCAAAAAAGTAAATAAATAAATAATTTTTTGTGATTCTTTTTTTTAAAGGTAGGGTCTCACTCTAGCCCAGGTGGACCTGGAACTCACTCTGTAGTCCCAGACTGCTCTTGAACTCACAGCAATCCTCTTACCTCTGACTCCTTCTGAGATTAAAGACTACCACAACTGGCTTAAGTACATTGAAAAAATATATTCTATTTGCAAGCAGAGAGAGAGGTGGGGGGAGAGAGGGAGAGAATGGGTGTGCCAGAGCCTCTAGCCACTGCAAATGAATTCTAGGTGCATGTGCCACTTTGTGTGTCTGGCTTTTTTTGTGGGTACTAGGAAATCAAACTCAGGTTGTTAAGAGTTTGTAGGCAAGCACCTTACTCCAGCCTGGAAAGATGGCTCAGTGATTAAGGTGCTTGCTTGCAAAATCAAAGGACCGAGATTCGATTCCCCAGGACCTATCAGATGCACAAAGTGGCGCATGGAGTTCGTTTGCACCAACTGAAGGTCCTGGAGCACCCATTGTCTCTCTCTCCCTCTTTTCCTCTCTTTCAAATAAATAAAAAAATAAATAAAAAATTAACAAAATAAGACAAAAATGCTGGGCATAGTGGAACACGCCTTTAACCCCAGCACTTGGAAGCAGAGGTAGCAGAACTGTTGTGAGTTTGAGAACACCCTGAGACTACAGAGTGAATTCCAGGTCAGCCTGGGCTAGAGTGAGACCCTACATTGAAAAAAACAAAGAGTAGGAGTGTGTACTTTGAATGCCTGGGCATAAATCCCCTCTGGAGCAGTTACTGGTGGAGTGATTTAGCACAGAACTGAAGATCATTGCTAGCACAGAATAAAAGATAGGTTTTTGTTTGTTTGTTTTGTTTGTTTGTTTTTGAGGCAGGGTCTCACTGTAGCCCAGGCTGACCTGGAATTCACTATGTAGTCTCAGGGTGGCCTCAAACTCACTGTGATCCTCCTACCTCTGCCTCCCAAGTGCTGCGATTAAAGGTGTGTGCCACCACACCTGGCCTTTTTTTTTTTTTTTTTTTAAATTCAAACATAGTTTTCCCTCAAACTGAAGATAGAAAGGTTTGAACATTGAGCAGATTGCTGTCTGGTGCTCTTGTATCTGTATTGTTCCACATGTGAGCAAAAAAGTAACACATTTAGTAGGATCTTGGTACCTCGTTCTTACTTAGTAAAGGTGATCTAAGAAGCTAGTTTTGGGGCTAGGTGTGGTGGCACGTGCCTTTAATCCTAACACTCGAGAGGCAGAGGTAGGAGGATTACCATGAGTTCGAGGCCACCCTGAGACTACACAGTGAATTCCAGGTCAGCCTGAGTTAGAGAGAGAGAGATCCTACCTCGAAAAAACAAGACAAAAAGAAGCAGTTTTTAGCAAGTGAGCAGAGAGGCATCTTTTCTCCAGCAGGGAGAGGCTTGTGCAAAAGACCCTGTTCAATTTCCTCCTGGCTTCCATGCCCCAGCCAGTAAGTCACCTCTGGGTGCAGCTGAGCTCCCTGCCCTCGCCTCTGCTTTGCCTCTCAGTGAATTCACATCCTGTGTTGGACCTGAGCCTCAGCCAGGCCCAGTTCTTTCCTCTGCCTCATGTCTAGGAGTCTGGAAGAACCCACGCGCTCATCCCAATCAGCAACCGAACAAACTTGGAGAAAGCGCAGCCAGGCCCGGCCTCCCCTGCTGTGCCGATTGGATCATCGGGACCGCGGGAATGGGGAGGGAGTGTGTCTGCTGGGCCAGTGCCCAGTTCTGAGCGGGGCTGGCCTGCGGGCCTCTCCCCGCCCCTCCCCCCCAGACACACACACGGGGCTTTATAGTCAGATCATGCCATGGAAACTATGCACACGGCCTGCCCTGTTCACATGGCCTCGGAAGAAAAAATAACAGCGCCTTCTCTCACGGCCAAGACCTACAGTCTTAAGGCCCAGGCTACCAAAGCAGGACTCTTATGCGAAACAGGTCCCTGCAAAACTCTCAGGAGGATTGTCTCAGGGGTTCCTCAAATCGCCCCCCTCCCTCAGGCCCCAGCCATCCGCCTCCCCTCGCAGATGGAAGGGCTGGGGGGGGGGGGCAGAAGCCTGCTGCCTTATATAGAAGTTTCCCTGTGAGAACAGCCACACTTCCCTCTCCACTGTCTTCCCTGGTCCTGGGAACCCCACTGCGGTCCTCCTCTACCCGTGGCCCTCCCCGTGGGTGAGGTCAGCCGAGTTGACAGGCTACGTCCAGTGAAACCCGCCACCAGTCACTTCTAGACTATGCTGTCTGCTATGGTAGCCACTAGCCATAGGTGATCAGCTATATTTAATGTTAGTTACAAAAACATTTTTTTTTGCTCTAGCCTAGGCTGACCTGGAATTCACTATGGAGTCTCAGGGTGGCCTCGAACTCACAGCGATCCTCCTACCTCTGCCTCCCGAGTGCTGGGATTCAAGGCGTGCGCCACCACGCCCGGCTTAATGGAAATTTTTAAATTGAAATTTCAGTTTCATCTGAGCACAGTAGTACATGTTTCAGATACTCAGGAGGCTGATATGGGAAGATCTCCTGAGGGAACGAGTTTGACACCAGCCTGGGCAGCATAATGAGGCTTCGTCTCAATAAATCAATTAGTCATTCATTCGTTCATTCTTCATTCATCTCCTCAGGTGCACTAGCCACGTTTTCAAGTGGTGCAGTTGTTACCTGAGGCTAGTGACTACTGTATGGGGCGTGACGTGACTGACATAGTACACGTCCAGCAACGTGGATAGCGCTGCTCAAATTCCTTGTCAAGAGGACTTCAAGTCCGCTTGGAGCTCTGATGGCGTGTAGCAGACCCCGCCACCTCAGAGTGGCAGAGACGGGCTGTGGAGGGAGCTGGCAACCCATGGGCTTGTTAGCGCACGGTCGGGACGGGGCGGGGCTTGGGGAGGGGAAGGGCAGTAACCTGGGCTCTCCCTGAGCTATCACAGTACTTAAAGAACTCCAACTTCAAACAAATACTATTTATTCATTTGTAAGCAGGGAGAATGGGTATGCCAGGACCTCTAGACGCTGCAAACAAACTCCAGATGCATGCACCATCCTGTGCCTCTGGCTTTTACATGGGTACTAGGAAATTGAACTCCCGTCGTTAGGCTTTTCAGGCAAGTACCTTAACCACTGGGCCATCTCTCCAGCCCCGAATGAATACTTTACAAGGTGGGAAAGCAAAACATACTTTTTGTTCTGTTCTGTTTTTGAAGTAGGGCCTCACTCTAGCCTAGGCTATCCTGAACTCCTAGCCATCCTTTTCCTTCTGCCTCCCAAGTGCTGGAATTAAAGGCGTACACTACGGAGCCCAGTTAAACTTGCATTTCTTTTACTTTTAAGTTTGTTTATTTATTTGCTTTGTTTTGAAACCAGGTATCCCTCTGTAGCTCCAGCTGTCCTTGAATTTGTGGTAATCCCCCTTCCTAAAACTCCCAAATACTAGGATTACAGGTGTGCCCTCTATGTTTGGTTCAAACATTAAAAAAACAAACATTATGCCGGGCATGGTGGCGCACGCCTTTAATCCTAGCACTCGGGAGGCAGAGGTAGGAGGATTGCCATAGGTTCGAGGCCACCCTGAGACTCCATAGTGAATTCCAGGTCAGCTTGGGCTAGAGTGAGACCCTACCTCAAAAAAAAAAAAAAAAAACTAAAACAAACAAACAAACAAACATTAAGGTAGGGTCTTGCTCTAGCTCAGGCTGACCTGGAATCTACTACATAGTCTCAGGGTGACCTCAGACTCAAGGCAATCCTCCTACCTCTACCTCTTTTTTTTTTTTTTTTTTCCCAAGGTAGGGTCTCACTCGAGCCCAGGCTGACCTGGAATTCACTCTGCAGTCTCAGGGTGGCCTTAAATTCATGGCAATCATCCTACCTCTGCTTCCCGAGTGCTAGGATTAAAGGTATGTGCCACCATGCCTAGCCAAAATTTTTTGCTTATTATTTTGTTTTTGATTTTGAGACAGGGTCTCATGTATCTCAGGCTGGTCTCAAACTCACTTTGTAGCTGAGAATGACCTTGAACTTCTGTTTCCTCTTGCCTTCACTTTCAAAGTGCTAGGATTACAGGCATGCACTACCACACCAGGTTTATGTGGTGCTGGGGATTGAACCTAGGACTTCAAGCATGCTAGCCAGGTAAGAACTCAACCGTGCTACACCTCCAGCCCCAAATTGCCAAATTTTAAAACAATTTTATTGAGATGTAATTTATGTACTGTCTGGCTTATGCACTTTGAGTACATAATTTGGCGGTTTTTAGGACAGTCAGAGTTGCATGACCTCACCATAATAAATTCAAAAACATTTTCAATACCTCTAGAAAACCCTCATGCTCTTTAGTCACCCCTGAACTATTCAGCATTCATACACATTCGTATAGAGGCAGGAAGCAAGCAGATGGCCTCCACTGGCCTCAAGTGTCAACATGGATCTATCTGCCTTGCTCCTACCTCTGTGGCCAGCTCCCCTGAGGCCAGAGACCTGATACCTGTACCCCCACTCTGCCCACACCTGGTTAGATGCCACCACACAGGGGCGTACTCCCCAAACATTGCTGGTTTGTTTTGTTTTTTGTTTTTCTTTGAGGTAGGGTTTTACTCTAGCCCAGGCTGACCCGGAGTTCACTATGTAGTCTCAGGGTGGCCTCGAACTCACAACGATCCTCCTATCTCAGCCTCCCAAGTGCTGCGAGTAAAGGCGCGTGTTACTGTGCCTGGCAACATTGCTGGCCATTACAGAGAACCTTCTGCGGATACGCGGGAAGCCCACTGGTTCCGGGCAGAATGAGGAGGAGTCTGGAACTCCAGTGAGGAGCCACGAGGATTGAGCCTGCAGAAGCCTGGGATGGAGAGAGCGAGATTGCGGCTCGCACATACCAATACACAGTAAGGACAAAAAGCATGGGGCCAACGCTGCAGGCATGAACTCCTAGCCGCAGGGTGTGCGGCAAAGGTGAGGCAGGGACGAGCTGTCCAGTTCCGTATTCCGGAGCACGAGCCTCAGGGCCTGGCGTCCGGCTCCCGGCATAGATGCCTTTCACTTCAGTAAAAGAAAGTGGGCCTGCAGGAGATCTGACCCCTCCACATCTAGGATCTGGGATTGCAGCTGCCGCAGGCAGGAGGTTTCCAAGATCCATGGGAGCTGGCTCTGCAGGTCTTTGCTGTCTCTGTGCAATTTATCACCAGTAGAATTCTGGCTCCTGCTCATTTAAATTCAAGGTCTGGGGCTGGAGTGATGGCTTAGTGGTTAAGGAGCTTGCCTGTGAAGCCTAAGGTCCCGGGTTGGATTCTCCAGTACCCACATAAGGCAGATGCACAAAGTGGCACATGCATCTGAAGTTCATTTGCAATGGCCAGAGGCCCTAGTGCACCAATTTTCTCTCTCTCTCTCTCTGCCTCTCTCAAATAAATAAGTAAAATATTTTAACTTCAAGGCCTATCTCCTTCCACCTATTTCAGAGCTGGAGCCTCTGCTAACATGAGGATGTACCAGTCTAGAAAGTGAATGGGGTTGGCATGCATAGCTGTCAGTCTAGCGAAGGACCCAAGACCAACAAACATGAGAGCCAACAGGTCCTAACAGGCCTCCATGGGGCCCGGGCCACAGTTCTCAACAAAGCTCTTGGGGTTGAGCTCCCCTGAGGCCAGAGACCTGATACCTGGATCCCTACTCTGCCCACACCTGGTTAGGTGCCACCACACAGGGGCATACTTCCTAAACATTGCTGGGGATTGTGCTGCCCTACACCAGGGTTGGGCTCGTACTTACGATTCCTGAGTTATTGATCCCGGGAGGATGAGAGATAGAGGAGCAGGCCCCGTGGAGAGGTCAGAGGAATGGACGGCTGGTGACTGGTGCCAGAGAGAAAGCAATTCTGTCTCTGGTTCTGCAGATGAAAGGGAGGACGTGGTTTCCCCAGACTGGTAAACTGTGGGTTTAGGCTAATCTGGGTGTGTTGGTTCATGATCTTAATTCCAGCACTTGGGAGGGGTGAAGTAGGAGTATTGCTGTGAGGTTGAGGCCAGCCTGGGTTACAGAGTGAGAAATGACCTAAAAAAAAAAAAAAAAAAACAGACAAACAAAACCTTCGCCCATTTAACATTCATGCAAATGAGGGTGAGTGGAGTTTACATCCATTCTACAGAATAAAATAAAGGGCTTCTTTTCTCCTTTTGCAGGCAGCTGAGCTCTTGCATGCCATGTTCAGTACCTTCTGCACTTTTACTTCCAAGTCAAGTTTATGGTTTATAATTTATATACAGTAAAACTCGCCCTTTCAAAGTGTCCATTTTGTCAGGCGTGGTAGCACATGCCTTTAATGCTACCACTCTGAGTAGGAGGTGAGCTCAAGGTCAGCCTGAGACTACATAGCGAATTCCAGGTCAGCCTGGGCTAGAGAAAGACCCTATGTGAGAAACCAAAACAAAACAAAACAGAACGAAGTGCACACTTTGACAAGTGTGTGCAGTTGGGTAACTATCACCTCAACGGATACACAAGCCAATTCCATCATCCCGAAAAGGTCTTTCTTACTCCGTTACTTTAAATTGTTTATGTATTTATTTTTTGTTGGTTGGTTTGTTTGTTTTTTGAGGTAGAGCCTCATTCTGGCACAGGCTGACCTGGAATTCACTCTGTAGTCTCAGGCTGGCCTCAAACCCCCTACCTCTCCCTCCCAAGCGCTGGGATTAAAGGCGTGTGCCACCACGCCCAGCTATTTATGTATTTATCTACACACAGAGAAGAGAGAGAGAGAGAATGGACACACCAGAGCCTCTAGCCACTGCAAATTAACTCCAGATGCATGAACCACTTTGTGCATTGGGCTTTACATGGGTACTAGGCAATCAAATCTGGGTCGTTTGGATTAACCACTGGACCATCTCTCCACCCCCTTTGCCCCTTTATAATTAATCACCACTCCCTCCCAGCTTCTGATCTGTCTCAGTCATTTTGCCTTTCCAGGTTATGTAAAATAGATTCATAGAGTCCTTTATGCTAAGCTTTTAAACATATTTTCTTAACTACCTCAGCTTCCTCCTTGTCTTCCACTCTGCCTTCTCTGCCAATTGCTTTATATGGACACGTCCTGGGTCAGTGGCAGACTCCCCGAGCCCACCGCCTGGATCCTTCCCATGCCAACAGTCCCCAGGGGCAGAGTATGGGACAGTCATCGTCTGAATCCTGCTGGTTCTCTGCTTTGCTTGCAGTTTTTCTCAAGGTGTTTCTTCCCATCTCTAGGGACACGAAAGCCCTATTTTCTGCCCACACGCGGTCCTCTGTCTTTTCCTTACCCGCCCTAGCCGCCCGGTGCTCGAGGAATCTATGTATGCCACGTGTCTCGCCCTGAGCTTCGGGCATGCTCCCTCTTCTGCCGCACACCCTCCTCTCCTCACCCTCTGCTTTCTGTCATCACGTGCCTCTGTGCCAAACATCTTCACATCTTCTTTGCCCCAGACCCATTGTGCTGCTGACCAGCTGCCTCGATAGCGGGATTTGGTGAGTTTGGTTGGAGGTTTGTTGTCAGTTGAGCTTTTTGTCTCTCGGCGAGAAAGAAGCAAGAAACCTCAACCCTGCAATTTCCTTCCTGACGGATTCTGCATGACCAGGGCAACGGTCGGGTCTTCACAGGCCCTTGGTGAACGTTACCTCCGCAGTGGTAAAGCCACAAGGGGCGTGGTGATGCACACCTTTAATCCCAGTACTGGAGAGGCAGAGGTAGGAGGATGGCCAAGAGTTCGAGGCCAGTCTGAGACTACATAGTGAATTCCATGTCAGCCTGGGCTAGAGCAAGATCCTTCCTTCTTGAAAACACAGAAATAAAAAAAAAAAAAAAAACCAAGAGGGGAAGAAGTAAGGTGAGGGGAACGGTGCTGAGTTCAGGGGCAAGGCTCAGTTCATTTTCCTAAGGTGGATGTCAAGGGCCTCCCTGTCCATCTGTGCCTGATGCTTGCGAGCCGACTGCATCTCACAGGAGCTCCAGCTCTTCCCTGTCCGCCATTCACCAGACCACGCTCAGGCGATGAAGGTCTCCTTAGGTCTGTAGCAGAGAAGGAACTTGGTATGGAGGCGGAGGGCAGAGCTCAGGAGAAGAGCAGGAGCGGGTTCACAGAATGGCTAGGGAACGCTGGCTCTCTCCGGGCATGGTCACTCCTGCTGCCACTGCCACCACGACAGAGAAAGCTTAGCTCGAGTTTAAGCTTCTGAACGAAGCACGCAAGGTCCAAGGCTTTTTTGCTTTAACATCGGTCCAAGAAAAGTGGGCGACTGGAAGGCAATGACCACGTTCACTCGACTCCCTTCCGAGCTACGTGACCTGGAATTCATCGCCAGGGCCAGACTGCTGGGCTCCAGCCTGGAACTTCTCTGCCTACCCCGGAGGCCTTGGACACGTGGCCTAACTTCCCACCACTCCCACATCCACTTCCCCATCTGTGACTTGGCGGCGGTCGCTGGGACCAGCCCCGTGGATTGCAGGAGGGAAGGAGAGAGCCCATCTAGCGCGCGTGCCAGTGAGGTAAGGAGGTGGTCGTACCAGTGTGCAGGGAGTACTCTAAAGGAAGTTGCACACTGGGGGCAAAACAGAGCCAAGTAACACAGCCTCTCGTGCCATTAGTCTCCCGCCAGCTGCCAGCTGGGCCAACCTCAGAGGATATGCATTTTCCTTCTATCGATCTGTCTTCTCCATTTTCCTTTTCTTTTCTCTTCTTTTTTCTTCTCTTCTTTTCCTTCCTTCCTTCCTTCCTTCCTTCCTTCCTTCCTTCCTTCCTTCCTTCCTTCCTTTCTTTCTTTCTTTCTTTCTTTCTTTCTTTCTTTCTTTCTTTCTTTCTTTCTTTTCTTTTTTGGCTTTTTTCAAGGTAGGGTCTCACTCTAGCTCAGACTGACCCGGAATTCACCATGTAGTCTCAAGATGGCCTCGAGCTCATGGCGATCCTCCTACCTCTGCCTCCTGAGTGCTGAGATTAAAGGCGTGCGCCACCATGCCAGGCTGGCTCGCCCTTCCTTCCTTCCTTCCTTCCTTCCTTCCTTCCTTCCTTCCTTCCTTCCTTCCTTCCTTCCTTCCTTCCTCTCTCTCTCTCTCTCTCTCTCTTTCTTTCTGTGCTGTTGTTGCTTGGTTTTTCAAGGTAGGGTCTCACTCTAACCCAGGCTGACCTGGAATTCCCTATGTAGTCTCAGGCTGGCCTTGAACTCACAGCAATCCTCCTACCTTTGCCTCCTGGAGTGCTGGGGTTAAAAAAAAAAGTGTGCCACCCCCACTTTTTTTTCCTGCATGTCCAGGGCATGCTTAGTGGTTAAGGCGCTTGCCTTTTCTTTTTTTTTTTTTGAACAGGATCTACCCCTCTGTAGTCCAGATTGGCCTTGAATTTGCTTTCTAGCCAAGGCTGACCTTGACCTTCTGATCCGTCTACCTCCACTTCCTATTCAGCTGATATCTATATTATTCTATTCTGCAGGCCAGTGAATGGATCCTTAATGAATGTAAGCTGTCTGCTAGAATGACAAAGATGGCGAGCCTGAGTTCTTACCACTGTTTTGTCTCCTGAGGATTTGTAGATCACCTATATGTCCACCTAGTGAGAAAGCGTGTGTAATTCTTTCTTTCTGACAGCCTCTGGGGATTTGTTCTTAGAAAAGTTTGAGAATGCCTAGGATGGGCCCCCAAAAATGAATAAGCGGCTCGCTTCTGCCCCCTAGAGGACGTTGAGAATGGAGGCAGGAAAGTTAGAATGTGTGCTCAGGATCAATCCCTACAGGTCCAGTCCTAAAAACAACCAATCAAAAACCCCTCATTTAAAAAAGACCATCCTTTAGTTCAGGAAAGTGGGGTGATAACAACTTGGGGGTTATTTGTACCAAGACTGAGAGAAATACATTACGGCAAGACCAGTAGCCTAACTGGAGCTCTCATTTAAAAAAAAAACTTTATTTATTTGAGAGATAGAGAAGGAGAGAGAGGAAGGCCAGATAAGTGTAGAGAGAATGGGCACTCCAGGGCCTCCTAGCCACTGTCAGGAACGAACTTCAAACTCTGGCGCCACCTTGTGCATCTGGCTTTACATGGGTACTGGAGAATCGAGCCTGGGTCCTTTGATTTTGCAGGCAAGCGCCTTAATCTCTGAGCCATCTCTCCAGCCCTGGAGCTGCATTTAATTAATTAATTAATTAATTAATTTTGAGAGAGACAAAGGCAGATGGAGAGAGAGAATAGGCACACCAGAGCCCCTAGCCACTGTAAACAAACTCCAGATGCATGCACCACCTTGTGCATCTGGCTTACACAAGTACTGAGGAATCAAAGCTGGGTCCTTAGGTTTCACAGGCAAATGCCTTAACCACCAAGCAATGTCTCCAGCCCTTAAAAATATGTTTTTATTTATTTGCAAGGAAAGAGAGGGAGAGGGTGTAAGAGAGAGAGGGAGATACAGAGAGAAAGAGAGAGAGAAAATGGGCACATCAGGGCCTCCAGCCACTGCAAACAAACTCCAGACACATGTTCCACCTTGCATATCTGACTTTTCATGGGTACTGGATAATCAAACCAAGATCATTAGGCTTTGCAAGCAAGCACCTTAACCACTTCAACACTCATTTTTTTTCCAGGCAGGGTCTCACTCTAGCCCAGTTGATCTGGAGCTTACTCTGGAGTCTTAGGTTGGCCTAAAACTCAATGATCCTCTTACTTTTGCCTCCAGAGTGCTAGGATCAAAAGTGTGCACCATGAAGCTCTCATTAAAGAAAAAAAAATTTTTTTTTACTTACTTATTTATGAGGAGGGAGAGAAAGAGATTATGGGTGTGTATCAGGGCCTTTTGCTACTGTAAATGAACTCCAGACAATGAACTCCAGACATATGCGCCACTTTGTGTATATGGCTTTACTTGAGTACTAGGGAATTGAACCCAGGACAGCAGGCTTTTATGAGCAATTGCTTTTAACCACTGAGACATCTCCCTAGCCCTGGAGCCCTCATTTTAAAAAAATATTTATTAAAAAATATTTTATTTATTATTATTATTATTTTGGTTTGTCGAGGTAGGGTTTCACCCTAGGCCAGGCTGACCTGGAATTCACTCTGTAGTCTCAGGGTGGCCTCAAACTCACAACAATCCTCCTTCCTCTGCCTCCTGAGTGCTGGGATTAATGGTATCCACCAACATGCCTAGTTTATTGTAAATATTTATTTAAATATTCTAAATATTTATTTGCAAGCGAGCAAGTGGGAGAGAGAGAGTAGAAGACAAACACAGAGAGAATGGGCATACCAAGGCCTTTAGTCACTGAAAACAAACTTTAGATTCACATCTGGTTTTACATGGGTATGGGAGAATCCAATCCAGGTCATTAGGATTTGCAAGCAAGAGCTTTAACCACTGAACCATCTCTCTAGTCCCATGGGGTTCTCGTTTTTTAAAAAGTATTTTATTTGTTTATTTGCAAGGAGGGAGAGATAGAGAGAGAGAATAGGGGCACCAGGGCCTCTAGCCACTGCAAATGAACTCCAGATGCATGCACCACTATGTGCATCTGGCTTACATGAGTGCTGGAGAAGCAAGCACCTCTCTCTGGCCCAGAGTCCTCATTTTTAACACATACCCCGGATGGTTCTTTTTTTTAAAAAAAATATATATATTTATTTATTTATTTAACAGAGAAAGGGGGGAGAGAGACAGAGAGAATGGGAGCGCCAGGGTCTCCAGCCGCTGCAAACGAACTCCAGCGTGCGCCCCCTTGTGCATCTGGCTAACGTGGGTCCTAGGGAATCAAACCTGGCTTTGTAGGCAAATGCCTTAACTGCTAAGCCATCCCTCCGCCCCCCACCAAATGGTTCTTATACTAAGTCAAGCTTGGGAACATATGCATGTAATTCATTCATCTTACAGGGGTTTCAAGAACACCTCCCACCCACAGTTGCCCCAGCACCTGGCAGACAAAGGGGCTGAGTCCAGGTCCCTGTTAAGAAGCTTGGTCAATTCTACTATCTCTGAGACGTGCTTTTGCTTATTTATTTGAGAGAGACACAGAGGCAGAGAGTGAAAGAGAGAGAGAGAGAGAGAAAGAGAGAGAGAGAGAGAGAGAGAGAGAGAGAATGGGCACACCAGGGCCTCTAGCCACTGCAAACGAACTCTAGACACGTGCACCACCATGTGCATCTGGCTTACTTGGGTACTGGGGAATTGAACCTGGGTCCTTAGGCTTTGTAGGCAAATGCCTTAACCACTAGGCAATCGCTCCATCATCTTCATCTATGTACATAATATCTTTTTTTTTATCATATTCATCCCCCCATTGTCCTCTTTTGTTTCCCTTCCATTCCCCTTGACCCACTGTGTTTTATTAGGGTTTCTTACAGAATCCTGGGTGATGGATTATTTTCAGGAACATGAGCTCCTTACCACTGGCAAAACCACTGCAGAAAGTGTCTCTCCCTATAAGAGCAACCATTACTCAGGGAGGGGTGGGGCCCCCTGAGACCCTCCCCACTGGCCTCCCTTAACTGCCTACAGGTCCTCAGGGAATGGTGGGGCCTCATGAGCCCTCTTCTCTCCCATGACAGGATGTGGACAGGCCCAATCTTGTGAGGACGCCGTGCTGGTAATTACAAGAGCTGTGAGATCAAAAGTGCACCACTCTGAAGACAGCCTTTCTCCTCACTCCACTGTTTCCCCCGATCTTATTCTTTCCGCCCCCTCTTCTGTGATGTTCCCCTGAGCCCTGCAGGGTGTCATATAGAAGTCCGGTTTACGGCTGAACATTCAAGTGTTGCTTATTCTTAGCATTTTGTTTGGTTTTGTTTTTCGAGGTAGGGTCTCACTCCCATCCAGGCTGACCTGGAATTCACTATGTAGTCTCAGGATGGCCTCGAACTCATGGCAATCCTCCTACCTCTGCCTCCTGAGTGCTGGGATTAAAGGCGTGCTCCACCACGCCCAGTTTATCGTCAGCATTTTGACCAGTTATGGATTGATGCCGTTTATCATTGCCCACCGCGAGAAGGAGCTTTTGTGACCAAAGCTGATGGTAGCACTGATCTATGAGTCTAAGAATAACTATTTAGAAGGCAGTTTGATGGGCATGCTCAGCTTTCCTTTTCTTTCTTTCTTTCTTTCTTTCTTTCTTTCTTTCTTTCTTTCTTTCTTTCTTTTTATTTATTTGCAAGTAGAAAGAGACTTTGAGATTGAAAAAGAGAAAATGGGCATGCCAGGGCTTCCTGCAGCTGCCAATGAACTCCAGATGCATGCTTCACTCTGTGCATATGGCTTTACGTGGGTACTGGGGGATCAAACTTGGGCCTTAAGGCTCTGTAAGCAAGCACCTTAACTGCTGAGCCATCTCTCCAGCCCCCCCCCACAGCTTTCAGATGCTAGTTTTACCTTAAGAGACTGTCACAACTGGAAAACACAAAAGTCATTCATAATTAGAACCCTGCATAGAAATGTAGTATTCAAACGACTCCTTTAGGGAACCCCAGTTTGACTTCAGCAATGCCTAGAAAGCTGTATGTTCCCTCTCTACTTAAAAAAAAAACCTTTTTTGAAGACAGGATGTTATGTAGCTAAGATTGGCCTTGAATACACTGCCCAAACCTAAGAACTGGACATGAACCACCATGCCTGGTTTTCCTTTCTTTTATTTTATTTTTATTTTTTTTGGCTTTTTGAGGTAGGGTCTCACTCTAGCCCAGGCTGACCTGGAATTCACTATGTAGTCTCAGGGTGGCCTTGATCTCACAGTGATCCTCTTACCTCTGCCTCCCGAGTGCTGGGATTAAAGGCGTGTACCACCACACCCAGATATTTTTAAATTTAACTTTATTTATTAAAATTTCTTTTTTGCAGTTATGGTTGCACATGCCTTTAATAACAGCATTTGAAGGCAGAGGTAGTAGGATAGCTGTGAGTTTGAGGCCAATTTGGGACTAAGAGTGAGTCCCAGATCACCCTGAGAACCTACCTTGAAAAAAATTTCTTTTTATTTGTAAGGGGAAGAGGTGGGGAGAGAAGAGAGCCCGGGTCACGGGCATGCCAGAATGGAGCCTAGACACACGAACCGTTTTGTGTATCTGGCTTCATGTGAGTACTGGGGAATCAAACCTGGGATGTCAGGCTGTGCAAGCAAGCACCTCAAGCCCTGAGCCATTGCTCTTTTAAAAAGTTGTTCTCCGAAGGGGAAAGTGTTGGGGGTGGGGAGGGAGGGAATTACCATGGGATTTTTTTTTTTTATAATCATGGAAAATGCTAATAAAAATTTAAAAAATTTAAAAAAAAATTTGAGGAATAAAAAAAAAAAGTTGTTCTCAGCTGGGCGTGATGGCATACACCTTTAATCCCAGCACTTGGGAGGCAGAAGTAGGAGTATCTCCATGAGTTCGAGGCCACCCTGAGACTCCATAGTGAATTACAGATCAGCCTGGGATAGAGTGAGACTCTACCTTGAAAAACAAACAAACAAACAAAAGTTGTTCTCATAAATGGGGTATGGTAGTCTATGCCTGTGATCCCAGCATTTGGGAAGCTGAGGTCGGAGAATCATTGCAAGTTTGAGATCAGCGCGGACAACATAACAAGAAGCTGTCAAACAATGAAACAAGACAAAACATGTTCTCATAAGGCCAAACCTTCGCTTCCCAGATGTCTCACAATGAATTCTGTAACGGGTTCCAGTGTCACTACCAAGGTACCAGAGGCAAAGAGCTGCATGAGGGGCACAAAACAAAAGCAAGGCAGCCCCGCAGACACTCTTCACAGAGCCAAAGCAGCAAGCCAGACCCAGGAGGGCCGGGCTAGGTCTCTGTTTTACAGCCTGTGTGCTCATATATGTGTTGGGAAATAAATACACTTGATCTTAGTCAAAAGGCTTAAGAGCCACAAGAGAATAAATAATTACAGCTTTTGCTCTTATAGAAGCTACCACTTCTAGCCAGGCGTGGTGCACACACCTTTAATCCTAGCACTCGGGAGGCAGAGGTAGGAGGATCGCCGTGAGTTCGAGGCCACCTTGAGACTACAGAGTGAATTCCAGGTCAGCCTGGGCTAGAGTGAGACCCTACCTTGAAAAAACAATCAAACAAACAAAAAAAGAAGCTACCACTTGTGGTGAAAATTGTAAAATAAAATCCACAAAATGCAGGCACAGCTAAACAGCAGCAAACAGACATGTAAGATTGACCAGAAAATGAGCAAATATATTAAGTGATCTGCTTGTTGACTGCAGAGAAAGGTCTTATGGGTAGCTGGTCTCCAGCTAGGCAGGTTGGTGCTCCTCTGTAATCCCAACATTCTAGAGGCTGAGGCAGAAGGACTGAAGGTTCAAGGCCAGCCGGGGACACACAGTATTGAGATAATGTCTAGTTGGCTCCAGCCCAGAAAGCTGGCTCCTGCTGCGTCATCTCACTCCCGTGCAGGAGCAGCCACAGGTGCTGCGACCTATTTCGGGAGGAGGGGTAAAGAGGGGCCCAGGCCCTGATCTTACAGGTCACCAAGACCCTATACTGTGGCCTTGAACACCCTCTAGATCAGATTTGAAAGAAGGCATATTCACGAGAGAAGTCTAAACATGTGCGATATCAGTGCCTGTAGAACACCATAAGACAATACATTTAAATTATGTTCTGGAATTTTCTTTCTTTTTTAATTTTAATTATTATTAACAACTTCCATGATTATAAACAATATCCTATTATAATACCCTCTCTCTCCCCACTTTCCCCTTTGAATCTCCACTCTCCATCATATTCCCTCCCCCTCTCAATCAGTCTCTCTTTTATTTTGATGTCATGATCTTTTCCTCCTATTATGATGGTCTTGTGTAGGTAGTGTCAGGCGCTGTGAGGTCATGGATATCCAGGCCATTTTGTGTCTTGGGGGAGCATGTTGTAAGGAATTGTACCCTTCCTTCAGCTCTTACATTCTTTCCACCACCTCTTCTGCAATCTGGAATTTTCTTGCAAAAGCACTTGTTTTTTTTTTTTTTTTTTTTTTTTTAAAAAAAGGAGCTAAAGAGATGGCTTCATGGTTAAGGCACTTGCCTGCAAAGCCAAAGGACCCAGGTTCAATTCCCTAGGACCCACGTAAGCCAGATGCACAAGGTGGCACATGTGTCTGGAGTTTGTTTATAGGACTAGAAGGCCTGGCATGCCCATTCTCTCTCTCTCTCTCTCTTTCTATGTGCTTCTCTCTCTCTCAAACAAATAAATCTTAAAATATTTTTAAAAATTTTTTTTTAATTTATTTATTTGAGAGCGACAGACACAGAGAGAAAGACAGATAGAGGGAGAGAGAGAATGGGCGCGCCAGGGCTTCCAGCCTCTGCAAACGAACTCCAGACGCGTGCGCCCCCTTGTGCATCTGGCTAACGTGGGACCTGGAGAACCGAGCCTCGAACCGGGGTCCTTAGGCTTCACAGGCAAGCGCTTAACCGCTAAACCATCTCTCCAGCCCTTAAAATATTTTATAAAACAACAAAAAAAGGCATGGTAGCACATGCATATACTTCCAGATTGTGCGAAGTGTACACAGGAAGATCTCTGGGACTTGCTGGCCAACCAGTCTCATTGAGCTGGTGGGCCCCATATTCACTGAGACTCTGTCTCAAAAAATAGGGTGGAGATGCATTAAGGGAACACTCTTGCCTCTATGCATACCTGTACATGCATGTGCATATGTAATATACATGCACACATATATGAACACATACACACAAAAAGTTAAAGGGGTCACTGAGGAGATGGCTTAGCAGTTAAGTCTCTTGCCTACAAAGCCAAAGGACCCAGGTTTGACTCCCCAGGACCCACATAAGCCAGATACACAAGGGGGCGCATGCATCTGGAGTTTGTTTGCAGTGACTGGAGGCCATGGTGCATCCTTTCTCTCTCTCTTTCTCGCTCTCCCTGCCTTTTACTCTCTTTCTTAAATAAATATATTTTTTTAATTTTTTGGTTCATTTTTATTTACTTATTTGAGAGTGACAGAGAGAGAGGCAGATAGATAGACAGAGAGAGAACGGGCACGCCAGGGCTTCCAGCCACTGCAAACTCCAGACGTGTGCGCCCCCTTGTGCATCTGGCTAACATGGGTCCTGGGGAATCAAGCCTCGAACCGGGGTCTTTAGGCTTCACAGGCAAGCATTTAACCACCAAGCCATCTCTCCAGCCCAATAATTTTTTTTTTTTTAATTAAAGAGAAGAAACCCTACAATCCTCAGTAATGGTGCCAGCTGTCCACTGTGGTAACAAAATGCCTAAGAAAAGTCAACTTGAAAAGAGGAAAGTTTATTCTGATTCAGAGTTGGGGATTTTAGTTCATGGTCAATTGGCCCTATATCTTTCTTTCTTTCTTTTTGTCAAGGTTGGGATTCGAGGTATGGTCTCCCTGTAGCCCAGGCTGACCTAGAATTCACTATGTAGTCTCAGGGTAGCCTTGAACTCACGGCGATCCTCCTACCTCTGCCTCCCGAGTGCTGGGATTAAAGGCGCGCGCCACCATGCTTGGCCCTGTTTCTATGGGGTTGAGATGAGGCAGATCATGGCAGGGAGCAAATGGTGGGGCAAAGCTGCTCACCTCACTGGAAGAGAGAAGGAGACAGAGAAGGAGGGAGCAGGAAAGCACGAGAGTGGCAGAGCACCCAGGACAGGATGCATTCTTCAAGGGCTCACCTGCAATGACTCCAGTGACCCACTTCCTCCCACGAGGCCCGCTTCCTACAGTTTCCACCACCTGCCAGCAGCCCAACGACAGGCCACCCGTGGATCAGCGTCCCATCATCCGACCATTTCCCCAAAGTCCCACCTCTGAACAGTGCTGCATGCTCCCAGCCCTCAATGATGAGTCTTTGGGAACATTTTAGATTGAGACCATAACAATAATTTCGTTTCTGGTTTTATTTATTTATTTATTTTTTGTCTGGATAGAGAGTCTCAGGTAATCCAGGCTGGCCTCCAACTCACTATATTGTCAATTTGTCCTTGAACTCATGACAATCCTCCTGCATTGGCCTCAAAAGTACCAGGATTATAAGTAGTTAAGCGTATTTATGCTTTGTTGACAATTTAACACATGTATATATTGTATTTTGATCATATATATTCCCATGACACTCTCTTATTCTCTTCCTACTCCAGATGAATCCCTTCTTCCCACCGACTTACTGATGCCTACACCACTGAGGAGAGTGACTCCTCTTCTCCACCCCCACAAGCCCGCATTCATTAATTGTGTTAGCTTCTCAGGGAGAGGTGGAGCCTCATGGGTCTCTCCTCCATCTGTGGAGGAGTACTGACTGGCCATGTCCTACCTTGTTCAAGTAACCACTACTACTATGAGCTTCTGAGTACAATGACCATGTCATGTCCAGCTGACAGTTCCACAGCACTCCTCCCCATCCTCCAGCTCTTCCTTTCTTTCTGCTCCCTTTCTCATAATGTTTCCTGAGCCTTGGAAAGTGTGATATAGATGCCTCATTTACCACTGAGCACCTACCAGTCACTTATTCTCAGCATTTTGACAAGTTTTGAATCTCCCCAGTCATCATGCCAATTGCAAGAAGTTTCTCTGACCAAAGGTAAGAAAAGTGCTAATCTATGGCCAAAAACACTATTCAGAGGGAAAGTTGACGGACACAACATATCCGGTTAGCCAAGCAACAGTAGTAGCTTCCCTCTTAGTGTCTATGACTTCCCTTGCCATAGGCTTTTGATTAAGCTTTCAGTATCAGGCATGAATTCCCTCCCATGGAGTGGACCTCACCAGAGCAGTTGGTTGCCACCATAACAGTCATACCATTATTGTACCAGTGGGCACCTCTTATGGATGGTTGGTTGTGTAGCTTGCAGGGTGGCACACCACTTAATCCCAGCACTCGGGGAGGCAGAGGTAGGAGGATCGCTGTGAGTTCGAGGCCACCCTGAGACTACAGAGTGAATTCCAAGTCTGCCTGAGCTAGAGTGAGACCCTACCTCAAAAAACAAAAACAAGACAAAATAAAAAAACTGTATGTAGCCAACATTTAGGAGGCAGCACTTAGGAGACAGATGTAGGAGGATCACTGTGAACTTGAGGCCAGCCTGAGACTACAGAGTGAATTCCAGGTCAGCCTGGGCTAGAGCCTGGCCTCCACTGTCCTTTTTCTTACTAGGGTTTTCTCAGACTCTCTCTGCTTCTGAGTAAGAACGATGACATGGTCAAGGATAGGCCACCCCTTCCTACACAAAGGTGACATCAACATTGACTTCTTGCCTTCTTGTGCACCTGCACACATGTGGACTGGCACCGAAAGTGGCACTTGTTCAACTAACCCAACAAGGGCCCCTGAGTGCTCCCACACAGGAAGAGTCTGTCCACTCTTCCAGCCACGCTGCCAGGGCTTAAACTACTCTCAGCACATTCAGAGGGGATTCTTGCTTCTTGAAACCATGGCCCTGAGAACCCTAATGCATCTTCCTTCATTTACATGAATTTCCAGAGCTTACAATGAAATAAATCAAAATTCTAACTGGGATATTCATCCATTTAAAACAGCATACTTGGCTTGGAAGTCAGGGGTGTTTTTTTAAAAAATATTTTTATTTTTATTTATTTATTTGAGAAAGAGAAAGACAGAGAAGAGAGAGAGAGAGAGAATGGGCCTACCAGGGCCTCCAGCTGCTGTAAACAAATTCCAGATACATGTGCCACCTTGTGCATCTGGTTTGCATGGGTCCTGGGGAAATCGAACCTAGGTCCTTTGGCTTTGCAGGCAAGCGTCTTAACAGCTAAGCCATCTCCCCAGCCCAGGAGTGTTTTTTTTTTCTTTTTCTTTTTCTTTTCTTTCTTTCTTTCTTTCTTTCTTTCTTTCTTTCTTTCTTTCTTTCTTTCTTTTCTTTCTTTCTTTTTAAGTAGGGGAAATCCTTCAACATCTTTGTCTTGGCAAAGACTTTCTGTTTCTGTTTCTTTTTTTTTTTTAATTAATTATTTATTTGAGAGCAACAGACACAGAGAGAAAGACAGATAGAGGGAGAGAGAGAGAACGGGTGCGCCAGGGCTTCCAGCCTCTGCAAACGAACTCCAGACGCGTGCGCCCCTTGTGCATCTGGCTAACGTGGGACCTGGGGAACCGAGCCTCAAACTGGGGTCCTTAGGCTTCACAGGCAAGCGCTTAACCGCTAAGCCATCTCTCCAGCCCTCTTTCTTTCTTTTTGTAATCTGACACCCTTGGAAGTCAGTTTCAAGAAAAAGAAGGGGAGCCAGGTGTGGTGGCTCATGCCTTTAATCCCAGCACTAGGGAGGCAGAGGTAGGAGTATTGCTGTGAGTTCGAGGCCACCCTGAGACTACAGAGAAAATTCAGCCTGAGCTAGAGTGAGACCTAATCTCAAAAAAAAAAAAAAAAAAAAAAAAAAAGGAAGGATAATGGACCAAATCCAGCCAACATGCTGGCAGCTCCCCATGATCATAGATAAGTCACAGCCACACCCTTTTGTCACACAGGATGCCAACCTCACAACCTTTAGAGGAGAACTTTTCTCCTGAGCCAGAGCAAGCAGGAAAATCCAGAAAGTCTGGGAGTTGATCCAGGGACCTTGAGCTGGTATCTTTTCCAGAGTTGAGTCGTTCACTCAACAAACACACATGGCAGTATTTTTAAAGTTAGAATATGATTCACAAAACATTAAATTCTCCATTTTAAAGTTTACAAGTCAATGTTTTTAGCATATCCACTCTGTGGTGTAACATCACCATGTGCTGATTCCTAAGCATGTCCAAGAACTTCATACACACCAGCAGTTGCCACCTATAGCCTTCAATCTCTCCCCGGTACCTTCTTCCCCAGTCTTTGACAACTACCACCGAATATTCTCTCTCTACGGATTTACCTGTTTGGAAAATTGTACATGAATGCAATAGTATAGTATGTGATCTTTTGCACCTGCTTTATTTCATAATGTTTCCAAAGTTCAGTCATATCATGGTTTAGGTCATTGCTACACTCCTTATTGTCAAGTAGCCTTCCATTGTATCCATCCATGAGTTGGCAGATATTTAGGTAGTTTCTGCTTTTTAGCTATTATGGCTGAGGTTGACATGAACATGTATGAGTAGGTTCTTTGCAAATTAAATTTTTACATGTGTATGTATGTCTGTTAACGTGTGGGGGTGCACATGTGTGTGCATGCTTGTGGAGACCAGAAGTTGATGTCTGGTATCAACCCTGATTGCTCTCCACTTTCTTTTCTCTTCTTTTTATCCCCCCCCACACTTTATTTTCTGAGTCAGAATCTCTCACTTGAACCCAGAGCTCACCAATTTGGCTAGTCTAGTTAGCTAGCTTAGGTATTCTGCCTCTACCTCTCAAGTGCTAGGATTTCAGATGGCTTGCCACACCTGCTAGACAGTTACCTGGGTCTTAGGGATCTGAACTCAGGCCCTTACACTGTGCAGCGAGCATTTTATCTACTGAGCCCATATGTGGTTTGAACAAAATGCGTTTGTTTATTTATTCAAGACGGCGGGGGTGGGGGACGGGAGTAGGGTGCTCCAGGGCCTCATGCTGCTGCAAATAAGCTCCAGATACATGCACCACTTTATGTGTCTGGCTTTATGTGTGTACTAGGAAATTGAACCTGGGCCATGAGGATTTGCAAGCAACTGCCTTTAACTGCTGAGCTATCTTCCTAGCCCACCATGTGTAAGTTTGTGGGTGGACATGCATTTCCAATTCTCTTGGCCATATACCAGGAGAGGAGATTTGAGGTCATATGATGATGACTCTCTCTCTCTGTCTCCATGTATATATAGTGTTGTTGTTGTTGTTTTTCAAGGTAGGGTCTCATTCTAGCTCAGGCTGACTTGGAATTCACTGTGTAGTCTCAGGGTGGCCTTGAACTCATGGCAATCCTATCTCTGCCTCTCAAGGAGTGGGGACAGCATATGACCTCTGGCTCCCTCTCCCTGTGGCAAGTGGTCTGCAGCTGAGGGTACCATGTGCTCATGAGAAAGGGTACTGACAAGGGTTCACCTTTGGCTGTAGGGTTTTGTTTTTTTTTTTAAGATTTATTTATTTAGTTGTTTTTAAAATATTTTATTTATTTACTTGAGAGAGAGAGAGAGAGAATATGGATGCTCCAGGGCCTCTAGCCACTGCAAACAAACTCCAGATGTGTGTGCCACCTTATGCATCTGGTTTTACGTGGGTACATGGGGAATTGACCTAAGTCCTTTGGCTTTGCCAGTAAGCCATCTCTCCAGCCTAATTTATTTTTACTTGTTTATTTGTTAGACACAGAGAAAGGGAGAGAGAACTAGAGAGAGAGAGAGTGAGAATAGGCATGCCAGGGCCTCTAGCCACTGCAAATGAACTCCACATCACATGCATGCACATCTGGCTTACGTGGGTACTGGAGAATGGAACCCAGGTCCTTAGGCTTCACGGGCAAGTGCCTTAACTGCTAAGCCATCTCTCCAGCCTGTTTTTTTTTTTTTTTAACATTTTATTTATTGATTTGAGAGAGAGAAAGGGGGGAGGGAGAGAGAGAGAGAGAGAGCACACGAGCACCAGGGCCTCCAGCCACCACAAATGAACTCCAGATGCATGCCCCCCCTTGTGCTTACATGGGTCCTGGAGAACTGAACCAGGGTCCTTTGGCTTTGCAGGCAAACACCTTAACTGCTAAGCCATCTCTCCAGCCCCTCCCTTTTTTATGCAAGAGAGTCAGAGCGAGCGCGAGAGAGAATTGCTGCACCAGGGCCTCTAGCCACTGCAACCAAACTCCAGATGTGTGTGCCATCTTGTGAGCATATGTGACCTTACGAGCTTGCTTCACCTTGCGTGTCTGGCTTATGAAGGACCTGGAGAGTTGAACATGAGTCCTTAGGCTTCATAGGCAAGTGCCTTAACCACTAAGCCATCTCTCTAGCCCCCTCTTCTGCGCAGGTTTTCTTTTTTCTTTCTTCTTCTTTTTTTTTTTTTTTTTTTGGTTGTTTGAGGTAGGGTCTCACTCTAGCCCAGGCTGACCTGGAATTCACTATGTAGTCTCAGGGTGGCCTTGAACTCTCTGCAATCCTCCTACCTCTTTCTTCCGAGTGCTGGGATTAAAGGCATGTTCTACCATAGTCTGGCTTCTGTGCAGTTTTAATGGGGAACTCACATGTTGAAATACTTCATATTTTATGACAAATGGGGTTCTTTGCCCTCATATTACTGTAGAGCATGTGTGACAGATTATATTTTCCAGAGAGGTCATGTCAATACATGCCCAATCTGTAAGCTCTCAGGCTTTCCTTACAACATGACACTGGCATTCCTGCTTTGGAAGAGGTGGTCTATGCATTTCCCCCAAGTGAAGGCAGACCTTTATAGTTACCTTGACCGATAGAAATTGGCAGACATCACATAACTGTGGAAACTAGCTAAGATGGTTCATTTTATGGGTGGATTGCTGTGCCGATGTGGTGGCGTGCTATCCTGATATGTGGTTAAATACTATTCTGGATGTTTCTGTGAGGTCGTTTGGGGATGAAATTAACATTGACATCCGTAGACTTTGCATAAAGCAGATTCATCACGCAGGTGGGCCTCATTCAGGCAGTCAGCTGAAGGCATGAATAAAACAAAGGACTGAACTCTCCTGCCAGACAGCCTTCAGACCTGAGCTGAACAGTTAGCACTTCTCTGAGTCTCTACCCACCAGGCCACACAGAAGGTGTTGGGGCTTGCCGGGCTCCATAATTACATAAATCAGTTCCTTAAAATAAATATTGCTCTAGCTCTCAGCTCTGTTTCTCTCGCTCTCTAGCTTCCTCTCTCCCTCCTTCCTTCCTCCTCTCTTCTGCCCCCTTCCTCCCCTTCCATCTTACTTCTGTTTCTTTGGAGAAGCTGGACTAATACACGTGGGTCATGACAGGCAATGCAGCCTCCTGCTGGTCCTTTCTCTGTGGCTGCGAAACCCCTGGAACCATCTCCAGTGAGGCCCCTTGGACTCCAGTCCCCAGCCTCCACCAGCAACTGCTGCCTGCAGCTTCATAGAACAGAGAACAGTCATCCCTGGTGCGTGGTCCTAACGACGGAACAGCACTGTAGATGATTAAGTCTTTGTGCTTCAAGTCCTACTTCAATTCTGGTTTTGTTCATTTGTGTTTTGCTTTTGGAGACGGCGTCTCTCACTCTGTAGCCCAACAAGTGAGCCTTGAGCTCCCGCCCCCTTCCACCTGCCTCAGCCTCCTCAATGCTGGGTTTATAGGTGCGAGCCACCATATCTGGCCTTTAGTTCAAAACATTTTTAATATAAATGACTTATAAACTGGGTGTGGTGGTGCACGCCTTTAATCTCAGCACTCGGGAGGCACAGGTAAGAGTATTGTCATGAGTTCAAGCCCACCCTGAGACAACATAGTGAATTCCAGGTCAGCCTATATATATATATATATATATATATATATATATATATTTATATTTATATTTATATTTATATTTATATTTATATATCTCATATTCTAAAGTACCCAGAGCTCCATAGAAAGAATTTCTAAGTAGGGTGAAGAAAACTAAAATTGCAACAAACCCTACCTAATGATCCACCTGTCCTCTGTCATGGATTTTTGTTTGTTTGCCTTTTGGGGTGCTCCTGATGAGAACCAGGACTGATCACGTGCTCTACCACTGAGCCCCGGCCTCACCACCCGGTCTGTTTTAATTAATTTGCATGCATGCACGTGCTTGTGTGTCTGTCTCAAGGTGGCCTTGAACTCACACCAATCCTCCTACGCCTGCCTTCTAAGTGCAGGGATTAAAGACAGGTGCCACCATGCCCAGCTGTCCTTTTTTTTTTTTTTTTTTTTTTTTGAGATAGGGTCTTTTGATGTAGCTTAGGGTGTCCTGGAATTCTCTGTGTAGCCCAAGTTGGTCTCAACCTTAAAATTCTCAAAATGTGAGAGACCACAAGGCCAACTTTGAGGGAGACACTGTCCAGGAAGGCCTGGCTGCCTCCTGGATCTTCTGGAGCGCAAAGACTAAGACAGGCTGCCTGCAGCTCCAGCGTCCTGCCCTGCAGAGGCAGAGTGGACATCCAGTGAAGCCCGGCTGCTCAGCAAGGGAGAGAAGCTAGCTCCAACCAGCATGCAGCCACAAGGAACCAGAAACCCAGACTGCGTGCCAGGGGCTCAGGCTGGGGTTTTCTTTCACACTTCAGCACGTTAGCTTGGGAATCTGATTTTGGGACAAAGAAACTAATTCTGGCCAGTAGCTGTTTCCAAAGGCAACACCAGCCACGATGATGGATGGTGACGTTGTCAAGCACCGCAGCCAGGAGGGGACCTGGGAAGGTTTCAGCTACAAAGCTGGAAAGCCAGCATTTTACACGATGGGAGTTGTGGACCTCCTTAGGCCGTATGTGGGCAATGAAGACAGAGTTGGTGGAGGGCATGCTTGGTGCCAGGAGCCAAGCTGAGCACTTTCATAGATCATCCCCTTGGAGTCTTTTGTTTGCTTGTGACAGGGCCTTATGTATTCCAGGCTGACCTAAGGTTGGATATATAGTCGTGGGTGACCTTGAACTTCTGATTCCCACTCCCCCCAACCCCCGTCTCCACCTCCTGAGTGCTAGGATTACTAGCATGCACCACCACACCTCATTTATCTGGTGCTGGGAATTGAACCCAGGGGTTTGTGCATGCTAGACAAGCACTCTGCCAACTGAGCTACATGGCCAGTCCTCACTGAAGTCTTAAGATGTCCTCTGAAGTAGCTATGCAATGAACTTCACTATACACATGAGGATACAAACCTTGGCTTTTGATGACAGTCCAAATATGTTGGGTTTCAAAATCTACCCTCCTACCTATCTCACTCTTTCCTGAATTCAAGAGCAGAGAGAGAGAGAGAGAGAGAGAAAGCTGTGACTTGTCCAAACACAAGGGCATGTTCCTCCATAGACACAGCTCAGCCACAGCAGGACACTGACTCTGATTCAGTAACACTGTCTGCATTCTATCGTGGATGTTGTTGATAGGTTCAGCATCCCAACCAGGATCCCAGGCTGCATTTAACTTCATAACTCTGTCTCCTTCACTCTAGAACAGTTCCTTGGCTGTCATGACCTTGACATTCTGAAGATCACAACCATGTGCCCCAGCTCGGATTCGTTGGATGGCTTCCTCGTGATGATTTATATATATTTTTGGCAGAAATGCCAGCACCGCAGTGCTGTGGTCTTGTTGCTTCATCATGTTCTGAGGCTCATGGCAACCTCTTGTCTCATTACTGGTAGACGCTGAGGGACTTTTAACTGAGGACTTGGAATTATATATCAAGAAGGCAAAAAATAATATATATATATATATAATAGCTGGGAATTCTGCCCAACTCAACAAATGAATATGAATAATGGTCCAGCTCCACAGAGCCCAAAGCCCAGAGTACAAGGTGAATCACACAGTACAGCTGGAAACGCCTCAGGACAGAATGGGCTGTGTTTGCCAGCCTCCTCCCAGGAATTCCTCAGCAAGCTACTTGGAGAGTAGGGGAAGGCTTCACAGGGCATTCTCAAGTAGGTAGAATAATGATCTGATTGCTGGGCGAGAAAGGCTGGAGCTGAGACAGAAAGCATACAGAGAACAGTATGGGGAAACTGGATGAGAGAGAAACAGGAGAGAGCAATGGCATCTGAAGAGCTCAGCGTACTCACCTCATCAACCTTCATAGATACTAAAAACAAAAGTTGGGTTGGGGAGATGGCTTACTGTGGAAGAACACTTGCTATGCAAGCAGGAGGGCCTGGGATGGCCTAGCTCTATTCCCCAGCACCCACATCATAGCTGGGTACAGCCATGCATGCTGTAACCCCAGCCCTATGGGGGAATGGAGACCCAAAAATTGGAATCACTGGGGTTTGCTGGTCAGCCAGTTTGACCAAAACTGGCAGCCCTGGGTTAGCGAGAGGAGCTATCTCAAGGGAACATGATAATGAGTGATAATGGAGCACATCCAATGTTCTTCACACTACATAGACATACCATACTTTATACACACAAGTGCAATAAAAAAAATGTCTACTTACAGCCGGGTGTGGTGGCACATGCCTTTAATCCCAGCACTCTGGAGGCAGAGGTAGGAAGATTGCTGAGAGTTCGAGGCCACCTTGAGACTACATAGTGAATTCCAGGTCAGCCTGACCTAGAGCGAGACTCTACCTCAGAAAACAAAACAAAACAAAACAAACAAACAAACAAAAGTCTACTTACAATGTATTTCTCAGTCACTCTACAAACAACCCACATAAGCTCTAGATCCCTGACTCAATTACTGAGTCATGCCGAGACTGCTTCCTCATATGTACCCAGGGGAGAGAACCAGCTTGCAGCATTGCTCGTTGACTAGATAAGACCACACGCAGCCATGCCAACAGCCAACACTGATTGCTCATCTACTGCATGGATGGCACCACCGGTCTTTATGCCAGGGACCCAAAAGAGAACAAAACAGAAAAGAATCGCTTCTCTCAAGGAGCCAAGGTTTTGGTGAGGTGGCCCATCAATGTTCTGTCAAGCATCACGAACAGTTAAGAAGTTACTCTTCTTTAAGGCCATAATGAGGGCGACCTATATGTTGAAGATGGGAGGGAGGAGAAGGGAGGACTCAAGGAGATATAATTGTATGTGTGTAAGTAGATGAACAGATCACTGGGGGTGGAATGGTCTAAGTGAGGTCAGGAGAAGAGATTGAGTAAAAAGGTGCAGGGAGGGTTAGTCAAAATTTAAAATGTTATGAACAAACCATATGGAAACCTACTTTTTTGGATAAGGGCACACACAGAAGCCATAGATTGTTGTTAGAAAAATTTCAGTGCCAGGAATGGGATACCTTCCAGTTAGTTGTTGGCCAGGGAGGTCCCTGTTGCCCATAAAACATTACAGGCCATTGCCAAGGCTCTTAGTTTCCCACCAGAAATAGATGGCAAGACCCTGATGCTGAAGACTCCATATGCTTGTGTTGCAAGGTCACTGAGAAACCCTGCTGGAGATGAGTTGAAAACCTCCTCCCTGTAGACCAGCTGACAGAAAGCTGGAAAAAGTTATGCTGCATGCAGCTCAATGGGAGATAGAAGTCATCAATGGTGATAAATAGCAGTGGACACTAAAAGCCTTAAATTAGGCTAGCCAGGCCAAATGAGCCAAAGGGTTCAATAGCGGCATGTCTGTGATGGGGAAAACCAACCACTTTCTAATTAGACTGGAGGCCCATTCCACGGGAGGGAATACATGCCTGATACTGAAAACCTAGTCAAAAGCCTATGATGGGAGAGGTCATAAGCCCTAGGGGCATAAAGCCTGCTCTTGTCTGGCTAAATGTATATACTATGCTCACCAAGTTGCCCTGTAAGCACTTCTCTTAATGTTTACCCATATATTAATGCTACTCTCGCTTTTGGTTAGAGAGGCTTCTCTTTTCAGATGGCAGTGACCTCTGGGATGACCCAAAAGTCACCTGGGTTCCCCAGGACCCATGAAAAGCCAAACACATAAGGTGACGCAAACTGTTGGAGTTCGTTTTCAGTAGCTGGAGGCCCTGGCACGCCCATTCTCTCTTCTATCTCTCTGCTTGCAAATAAATATAAATTAGCTCCGTCAATGAGAAAATGAGAAACTTAATGAGCTCTAACTGGGAATCATGGTGAACTGAAGCTCATTTGTCTGAATATTTACACTTCAGCATTGGGAAGGTGTGAGGGTTTCAGAAAGTTGGAAGGCAAAGAGGGGGCACTAGCCAGCAGCAATGGGTTTTTTTTAGCATTTTCATGCATATGTGTATTAATACTTTGTTTTATACAGGATATGGTGGCGCACGCCTTTAATCCCAGCACTCAGGAGGCAGAGGTAGGAGAATTGGCATGAGTTTGAGGCCACCCTGAGACTCCATAGTGAATTCCAGGCCAGCCTGGGCTAGAGCGAGACCCTACCTCGAAAAACAAAACAAAACAAAAAGCATAAAACCAAAACAACAACGGCAGAGGGCTAGGCTTTATAGGGTAGGGCTGAGTGGAGGGTATTTGCCAAGCACATGTGAGGACTTGGGTTTGATTCCTAGCACAAAGAGAGAGAGAGAGAAGCAGAGAGAGCAAGCCTTCTGCTTAGTGCTCAGGCCGCCATATCATCGGAGGATAAGCTCCCTGTCCTCGGCGGGCGTCCGCAGGGTGTGCAGGTGACACCTTCCCCAGGTGGCTTCCTCAGCAGGGCACTCCGTTTCCATACACTGAAGCTGCCCCCCCCCCCCAGACAGGACACCCCCGCGGCTGCCATGGTCCATGATTTGTGTGGAAGCTGCACCCTGACCTCCGCAAGACCACATTTCTCCTGGACTCACGGGGCTCTTGCCCGACAGCCCCTAGGCATTTCTAGGACAACCTTCTCCATTTCCAGATGAGCAAAGCAAGACTGCAAGAGGCTAAGTTGTCCTGTGGAAAGACACAGACTGTGTCAGTAGGAGCCTGTGTGAGAAGCCGGTTCTGTCCTTCCTGGTCCTGTATTTCCATAACGTGCCTCCTCTGCTTCGGCTATGCAAACTTTCCTGTGCTGGGGAAACACACTGGCTGTGCGAAATCACTCTGTTCTCAGCCTTCTTACGTTGTTCCAGTAGTCCTGCAGCCTCAACATCCTGCAGGCTAGAAGTCCTATTTTACGACACTGAACAAAGGGGACATTAAGTGTGACAGAGGGAGAGATCACAAATCCCACTGCTGAAGCTTGAGCTGGGCTGCTTAATATAGAAAACTTTCCATTAGTTGTTTCCTCAAAGAGGAGTGTTGCTTCCTGCTTTCCCTGGAGGAATTTAATTTTTTTTTTTTTTTTTGGCTTAAGCCTTAGAACGCAGGTGAGTCTAACTGTAATTCTAGCACGAGGTGGGGAGGAGCCTGCACCAGCCAAATATTTATCCAGCCACAGCTCCTGCTCCAGCTGGGTTGCTGTTTTCATGTTAACATGACCACAGCTGCTTGGTTGTATTTGTGGTCGTTGATTTTTTTTTTTTTTTTTTTCCTTACGTATTTTGTCCTTTCCTAAGCCAGCCCCCTTGAAGGCCTGGCCACTTCCTCCCTCCCCCTTCATGAGCCACCTACGCACGTTCTGGTGGGTTCCAGGTCTTCCTCAATGTCATCTCCCATGTGCTGCTGTGCTCTTGCAGGCCGTCCCTAGAAGAAACACGACAGAGCCTGTCGCTCAACTTTAACTCAGGCCCACAACTCTGTAAAGAGAGGAGGGCTGGGGACTCCAGCTGGAAACTTGTGGCTATGGTGCTATCACGGAATACCAGCATGTTCATCAGGAGTTTGTTCAATACCATCATCCGTAAACTCACCAACATTTATGTACTGCCCACTCTATTCTAGGCACCGTATTAGCAAATCAGAATATTAATGTGTTATGGACATACAATGTTCAGAAAGTTGTTTAGAGCAATATAATGGAGGCAGGGAGGGGATAACAGGAGACATGTGAATTTGGAAGAATAGAGATATTTTTTTTTTTCCCCTCAGTGCTAGAGAATTTAACCCAAAGCCTATTGCATGTGCTCTACCACTGAGCTTTATCGCCAGTCTCAGAAGAGAGTTGTTTTTTTGTTTTTTTGGTTTTTTTTTTTTGTTTTTTTTTTAGTTAGGGTCTTGGTATAGCCCAGGCTGACCTGAATTCACTATGTAGTTTCAGGGTAGCCTCAGACTCAGGCTGATCATCCTACCTCTACCTCTGAGTGTTGGCATTAAAGATGTGCACCACCACAACTGGAAGAAGAGAATTTTTTTTTGTTTTTATATTTTAAATATTTATTTGAAAGAAGGAGAAAGAAGGAGGGAGGGAGAGAGAGAAAAACTGAGAGGAAATGAAAATGAATGGGCATACCAAGGTCTTTAGCCATTGCAAACAAACTCCAGATGCATGCGCCACCTTGTGCATCTATCTTATGTGGCTACTGGGGAACTGAACCTGTGTCCTTAGGCTTTGCAGGCAAGCACCTTAATCACTAAGCTATCTTCCCAGCCCAAGAGAGATTTTTGAGGAGTGCTTGATGCAACTGGTGAAATAAAGGGAACTTTAGAATATTGGCTGGGCTCTTTGCATGGGAATTCCTTCTTCCTATATCTTTTCTGGAGACTTCTATACAGACTTCATTTGCTTTTCAGCACTCTGGATGTCAAACCATGCTTCTTTTGAGTGCGGTGCCATGCTGAGACTGGCTGCGGTAGGCAGCATCCAAGGAGGCCCCGATGAGACTTGCCTGCTGGGGTCAAGCTTTTGCCCCCTGAATGGTCCTGCGCTGTTTAACAGGATTTCACCCAAAGGGAGGGGACCCTTCTGAGACCATCATCCTAGTGATGACTTCCACCTTCAGACCAGCTGCTCTCAAGTAAACCTGTTGCCGTGATGTAGGCGTAGGACACTCAGTCCTGTGGCAACAAGAGCCTCCCATCACTGTCTAATAATAACAGCCACAGCCATGTGAGGGTGCCTGTATAGAGGAAGGTCTTCAGTCAAGAAGTGGCTGACATCTTGCTGCAACCTCTTGACGCTCCTAAGCCAGAACTGCTCAGCTAAGGCACTCCCAAATGTCAGAAGTTTACTGTTCTTTTGTTTAAATATTTTATTGTCATCATCAACATTATTATTATTATTATTCATAAGCAAGAGAGAGAGGAAAGAGAATGGACATGCCAGGACTTCTTACCACTGCAAACAAACTCCAGATGCATGCGCCACTTACACAGTATCTGGCTTGATGTGGGTACTGGGGAATCAAGCCTGGACCATTAGGCTTTGCAAGCAAGTATCTTTCACTGCTGAGCCATCTCCCTGGCTCCTGCTTGCTGTGCTTTTAAGTAGCTATTCCCACATGTGTGTGGGCGTGTGTGTGGGAGTGCTAGGGCCTCTTGCCACTGTAAATGGACACCAGATTCTTGCACCACTTTTTTTTATTTTTGAGGTAGCATTTTGCTCTAGCCTAGGCTAACTTGGGATTCACTATGTAGTCTCAGGATGGCTTTGAATTCATGGTGATCTTCCTACCTCTGCCTCCTGAGAGTGCTGGGATTAAGATGCCACTGCACCCAGCATCTTTTTTTTTTTTTAATTTTTATTTATTTATTTATTTATTTGAGAGCGACAGACACAGAGAGAAAGACAGAGGGAGAGAGAGAATGGGCGCGCCAGGGCTTCCAGCCTCTGCAAACGAACTCCAGACGCGTGCGCCCCCTTGTGCATCTGGCTAACGTGGGACCTGGGGAACCGAGCCTCGAACCGGGGTCCTTAGGCTTCACAGGCAAGCGCTTAACCGCTAAGCCATCTCTCCAGCCCTGCACCCAGCATCTTATACCACTTTTTACATCCACCTTATATGGTTAGTTTGAGGATTGAACCTAGGCTGGCAGGCTTTATAAGCAAGCTCCTTTAACCACTGAGCCATCTCCTCAACCCCAGACCACTGTTCTTTTTAACTTCTAGCATTTGGAGTTACTTGTTAGTGCTGCAGCAGATAACTAAACACTAAGCATCGGGCAGCCAACATTATTGAGGTTACCCAAGTGCAGCCTGAATTCCCCAGGCCACTTCAGCCTTGCGTACAAAAGGGAATATGGTGAGAATACTCAGATTTCACCGGCTCTGGCCTCTAACGCTGAAGCAAGAGCTGAACCTGAAATCTGTGAAGTTACCATCCCCTTCCCTGTGGGAAAAAAGAAAGTACATTTGTAAATTGGGGAACCTGAGCACTATAGAGAAATTCTGTCTCACAGACCCAAGGGCTGGGGAGATGGTTCAGCAGTTAAAGGCGCTTGCTTGCAAAGCCTGGTGGCCCAGGTTCAATTCTCAGTACCCACATAAAGCCAGAGGCACAAAGAGGTGCGTGCATATGACTTGGTTGGCAGTGGCAAGAGGCCCCAGTGCACCCACTCTCTGCCTCTCTATCTCTCTCTACTTGCAAATAAATAATTAAAAAAAAAACAAAACTTTATTTACAGAAAGAAGAAACTGGCTAGATTTGGTTCCTGAAGTTGTAGTTTGCCATTCCCAGCTCTACTACTAAAAACAAAAAAAAAGAGGTGAGAAAAGATGGTTCAAGTGTTGTTACTAATGAAGCTGGGTGACAGGTATGTGGCGGTTCGATGTGTATCTTCCCTCACGTTCTTTACTGTCACGCACTTTTCACTGCTGTTTCAAACACCCATGCACACACACACACACACACACACACATGCACGCACGCACGCACGCTTTCCCTTCAAGCTCTTGTTTGATCAGAGCCAGCCTCCCCGATGACCGTCAAGGAACGAACGAAGTGAGCCTCCAAGGCCAATCCTCTGGGAGGGTCTCATTATTCCCCAGGAGATTCGCAGGCACATTTCCTTGCAGAGTTTCATACCCCGGTAAACACTTTTCCTAAAATGGAGATTGCAGAGCTCGAGGATGAAGCGCCCCACCCTGAGGGAAGCAGTGTTGTTTTCTCACTTCTCAGCAGGAAATAGGAACGTCCCGGGGAGGATTAGAAAGCTACCAGACTGCTCTGTGAAGGGCTGGGAACTTTGGAAGCTGGAATCTGGTCAGAACATCTGGGAGTTCAAAGGAAAAAAAAAAAAATGTTAAGCTATTCATCAGGCTCCATAAATTGTCTTAAAAGCAGATACTGTGATTATGAAACCGAGACAACGGGGCCTGTTGTAAGCAGAAAGGAATCACACACGTCTCGCGTGAAACTGCCTGCAAAGGTACGCTGAGTCCATATGTCATTTCACATTGCAAGTGGCAGGCGGTGGGAAAAGAGTGGACAGTGATCCCTCTTTCCCAAGCTCTTTGCCAACATGGCAGCGGCACCTACATGAGCTGGCATCACCCGCCTTCCCCCTGTGGAGCTGGGTACCATCTCCTCCCTCAGCATAGAAGCCATGTCGCTCTGCCCTACCTAGAAGACAAACCCCACCCTCACTCAAATTCCAGCTTTTGTAAGGGGAAGAGACCTTTCCTGGCCATGCCAGATCCCAGTGCCCTCATCACCATATTTTCTTTTTAAAATTTAAAATGTTTTAATTCATTTATTTGCAAGGAGAGAGAGAATGGGCATGTCAGAGCCTCCTGCCACTGCAAAACAAAACAAAACAACCCCACAAAAGCAAAAACAAAAAAACTCCAGGTGCATGCAACACTTTGTGCATCTGGCTTTACATGGGTACTGGGGAATCGAACCCTGGTTCTTAGGTTTTGCAAGCAATGCCTTTAACCACTGAGCCATCTTTTCAACCCCTTCTTTATTTTTCCTTTCTTTTATTTTATTTTTTATTTTTATTTTTTGGTTTCTCGAGGATCGGTCTCACTGTAGCTCAGGCTGACCTGGAATTTACTATGTAGTCTCAGGGTGGCCTCAAACTCTTGGCAATCCTCCTGCCTCTGCCTCCCGAGTGCTGGGATTAAAGGCGTGCGCCACCACACCCAGCTCCTTTCTTTTATTCTTGATAAGTTGTCATACAGAAATTTAGGTATCATCTTCTTAGGAGCTTTTTCAACATATTCTGACATTACTTTCTGTTATCACAGAATTGTGCCACCTAGGATAATTAATATTAGCAGTTATAAGAGAGCACCCCAAATGTTCAGTGGCTTGACAAAACGGAAGTTTTCACTCATGTCACAGCATAAAAGCTCCTGGCAAGGTGAGCATTTCACAGGATTATGCAGGGTCCCCCCAAAGCTCTTGCCCCGCTCTTCTAGGCCCTTGGAGTCCTTATTATTTTAATTGACAGCTACAGAAAGACAGCATAAAGGAGATACACAAGCACACCCATTTCTTCATAGAAACTTGAGTCTGTAACCTGGCTCAATGTCTCACATCTACAATCCCAGCTGAGACAAGAGAAGCACCGTAAGTTTGAAGCCAGCCTGGGCCGGGTGGGGAGCTCCAGCTCAGATTGGGCTAGGGTGAGACCTTGCCTTAGAAAATAATAACAATAAAAATAAAATGCTACCTGTGAGAGTCATTCATGTTGTGATGTGATGTAGTACTTTATTCTTTTTATATATGTTTTTTATTTTTATTTATTTATCTGACAGAGAAAGAAGGAGAGAGAAAGAGAGAGAGAAAGAATGGGCACATCAGGGTCTCCAGCCATTGCAAACAAACTCCAAACATGTGCGCCCCCTTGTGCATCTGGCTAATGTGGGTCCTGGAGAATTGAACCAGAGTCCTTTGGCTTTGCAGGCAAATGCCTTAACGGTTAAGCCATCCCTCCAGCCCACTTTATTCTCTTTCATTGTATGAATATACCTTGATTTTTTTTTAATCTTTTCTACCTATAATGGTCACTGTCTTGTTTTCAGTTTGGGGGCATGGCCAATAAACTGGAAACCTGTGTGATGGTGCACATACGTATACATTTCTTTTTTTTTTTTGGTTTTTTGAGGTAGGGTCTTACTCTGGTCCAGGCTGACCTGGAATTAACTCTGTCATCTCAGCGTGGCCTTGAACTCATGGTGATCCTCCTACCTCTGCCTCCCGAGTGCTGGGATTAAAGGCGTGCACCACCACGCCCGGCTCGTGTACATTTTTAAAAAAAATTTTATTTATTTATTTATTTGAGAGCGACAGACACAGAGAGAAAGACCGATAGAGGGAGAGAGAGAGAATGGGCGTGCCAGGGCTTCCAGCCTCTGCAAACGAACTCCAGACGGGTGCGCCCCCTTGTGCATCTGGCTAACGTGGGACCTGGGGAACCGAGCCTCGAACCGGGGTCCTTAGGCTTCACAGGCAAGCGCTTAACCGCTAAGCCATCTCTCCAGCCCTCGTGTACATTTCTTATGGGTCTGTACCTAGAAATAGAGTTACTGGGCCACAGAACTTTCATATGTAAAGCATTAGCAAATATGGCCAAATAGTTTTCCAAAGTGGTCACAAGAATTGACATGCTCCACAGCATTGCAGGAGACTTTCAGCTGTCTCACATCCTTGTTAATGTTTGGGATGTCTTGTTCTTTGAGACATTCTGATGAGGGTACAGTGGTACTTTGTGGTTTTAATTTCGCATATTTCTAATTACTAATGTTTTTGAGTAGTTTTTCATTGTCTCACTAGCTACTTTGCTATCCTCTCTTGGGAATTTCCTGCCCAAGCATTTGGTCCACTTTTTTTTTTCAAGGTAGGGTCTGGCTCTAGCCCAGGCTGACCTGGAATTCAGTATGTAGTATCAGGGTGACCTCAAATTCACAGTGATCCTCCTAACACTGCTTCCCAAGTGCTGGGATTAAAGGCATGTGCCACCATGTCTGGCAGAAAAGATTTTCTCTCTCTATCTCTCTTTTTTTGATATTTACTTATTTGAAAGAGAGTGAAAGAAGGAGGGAGGGAGAGAGGGGCGGAGAGAGAGAGAATGAGAATGAATGGGCCCACCAGGGCCTCTAGCCACTGCAAAAAGTAACTCCAGATGCATGTGCCACCTTGTGCATCTGGCTTATGTGGCTATTGGGGAGTTAAACCTGTGTCCTTAGGTTTTACAGGCAAGTGCCTTAACCACTAAGCCATCTCTCTAGCCCAAGAGAGATTTTTGAGGAATGCTTGCTGCAAAGAGTGGGAATTGGGGGTAACTGATGAAATGAAGAGAACTTTAGAATATTGGCTGGGTACTTTCATGGTAATTCCTTCTTCCTATACCTTTTCTGGAATCTTTTTGTTTGTTTGTTTGAGGTAGGGTCTCACTCTAGCTCAGGCTGACCTGGAATTCACTATGTAGTCTCAGGGTGGCCTCCAACTCACTTTGATCCACCTACTTCTGCCTCCCGTGTGCTGGGATTAAAGGCGTGCACCACCACACCCAGCCCTTTTCTGGAGACGTCTATGAAGACTTCAATTGCTTTTCAGTGCTCTGGATGTTAAACCACGCTTCTTTTGAGTGTGGTGCCATGCTGAGACTGGCTGCGGTAGCCAGAGTCCAAGGAGGCCCCGGTGAGACCTGCCTGCTGGGGTTAAGCTCTTGCTCCCTGAATGGTCCTGCACTGTTTAACAGGATTTCACCCAAAGGGAGGGGACCCTTCTGAGACCATCATTCTAGTGATGACTTCCACCTTCAGATCAGCTACTCTCAAGTAAATCTGTTGCTGTATTGTAGGCGTAGGACCCTGGAATTCACTACATAGTCTCAGGCTGGCCTCGAACTCACGGCAATCCTCCTACCTCTGCTTCCTGGGGGCTGGAATTAAAGGAATGTGCTACCACGCCCGGTTCATGGTCCACTTTTCTACTGGGCAATTTGACTTTTTCTTATATTTCTGCAGCATTCAGGTACACGGATTCCAACGTTGGGATATTCCAAAACACAATGTCTCCTCATCTAACAGCTAAAAAGACACATCTATTTCTACTGTTTATTTCAGGGAGAATAGTCTCACATCAGGCTGGAGGATTATCTGGGGAGTCCTAGCAAGGTGAGAGGTCCATGCACAATCTTGCAAAGATGTGAACCTCAGAGGAGGTACCATGTTTCCTTACAGAGCGACACTGTCCTGTTGAGGCATCT